>NW_015112744.1:430143-481177 GCF_001443285.1 Poecilia latipinna
TTTATCCTTTTTTCCCCTGATATAAAAAAAAATTTAAAAAAAAAATTTAAAAAAAAAAAAAAAAAAAAAAAATCAATACAAAAAGGAGAGTTTTCTTTGAGCTGCTTGTTTTTCTCTTCTTTTTTTTTTCCTTTGACAAATACCTGCCCATAAATTTGCTGCTTCCATAGATAAAATGTGTTAAAAGGTTGTTGTTTTTTTGGGGGTTTTTTTGCCTGGAGGGATCCTTTTCAATGTATCTGTCTAGATGTTGGCAGCAGCTTTGTCCATGTTTAAATCCAAGATTAACGCTCCTCTTTTCTTTTCTTTTTTTTTCCTACTCCATCCGTCTTCGATTGTCTCCTTTAGCTACGAGAGAGTCTGCGTTCGTCCACGCCATAGCGTCCGCCGGTGTCGCCTTCGCAGTGACCCGATCCTGCGCCGAGGGCACGTCCACCATGTGCGGCTGCGACTCACACCACAAGGGGCCGCCGGGCGAGGGCTGGAAGTGGGGCGGCTGCAGCGAGGACGCCGAGTTCGGCGTGCTGGTGTCGAGGGAATTTGCAGACGCCAGAGAGAACAGACCGGATGCTCGCTCTGCTATGAACCGGCACAACAACGAGGCCGGACGCACAGTAAGAACGTGCAGAAAGAGTCGCTGATGGGATATGACCCAATAAAATGTAAACGAGTAGTACCGAATAGACTTGTGTTCGGTAGACCTTAAACAATACTTGTGAGTGTACAGTGCCTTAGAAAAGTTATGTTGCTTTACAAATTCCTTCATTTTTTTAAACATTTCAGTTCATAAACTTGGCAATGCGTCTTTTAGATCACAGCGGAGGACATTTAGCCCACTTGGCTTTGCAGAATTGGTTTAATTCAATCATATTTTGAGGCTTCATAGCCATTTGTAGCCTACTACACCAAACTGTTGAGCCCATCATTTACAAATAGAAAAAGAGTGTGTCACAGCTGGGAACCATTTTCCTGGCTATACACCTTTCCTTCTTCAGAGACACCAATGAAGTGATCAAGAAGGAAAATCCATTGCAGACGGTAAAATACTTGAGACGGGGTCAAAGGTTCACCGTCCAGCAGTGCATCCAATTTCACTGAACTTGAACTTTTTCGCAAAGATGATGTGGGCAAAAGTGTAAATTTCCAGTTGTTGCTGTTGGAGACTATACTCCAAAAGGCATCCATTTGTAAATGCAAATGCACGGCAGTGTACTTGTTAAAAGTTTAACTTAGTTTACTTAATTTAACTTCAAGATACGTTCAGGCCACCATGAAACCTAAAACAATGAGCTGCTTGTTCCAAAGCGAAGGTGATTTATGCGGTAAACACGCGGTTCTGGATTACTAAACTGTTCGTGAGATGGGCAGGGATTTGCTGTTTGACTCGTCCCGCGCATTTCCGAAACTCTGACTGAAAATGAGCTCCTGACTTTGAATGACTGGCTAATTACTCATCTAAACGACAGTCAGCCCCACACCTTGCCTTTCATGCTCGGTGTCCCAATGAAGAAGAAGAAAAGAAAAAAAAAAAAAGAAATTCCCCCAACAGTCAAATAACCCGAGCGAGTTGACGGTGGAAGGGAAGGGGAATCAACTCAGACTTAAAACATCACCGGCTGCTGTCACCGCTGGGGGGAAACGGGCCCTCGGCTGCTCGCTCGGGGGCAAATAGAGGGACCACACGGGAACAAGGCGACCCTTTGATCTGAGCACACCGGCGCAGTTAGACGGGCCACAGCAGATAACTGAGCAGCGCTGCCGTCAGAGGCCTCCAGCTCTCTCCACCTGGTGCTCTCACGCTTCATTATTTAGCCCCGAGGGCCCTGGGACTTTATCTCAGCATGACAAGCTCACATCGTGATGTCACCACCAGTCCACCAGTGCGCGGCCACCTGCTTTCCGCCCGAGCCGGGGGAATTCAGCTGCTAAATATATCTGCTAAATTAAAGTACAACTAAATCAAAACAACAAAGGTAAAAAAAAAAAAAAAAAAAGTGCCCTGAGGGAAAGCACGCACGCTGACTTCAGAGAGAATTAGCAGCAACACAAAGCATCTGTGCTTCACAGCTGCATGAACCCTCAGTAACACACAGCCGGTGGCTCGTTTTGCTTTCGCAGAACCGCCGCACTGTGCAAGCTTCAGACAATAAACCGCAACGCAAACCTGCTGATTCTAGGCAACGGGCTGGTATGGAAGTTCTCGAGGTTTTACATTGGATAAAAACACCCCAGCGTTGTGTTATTAACACAAACGTAAAAAATAACATATTTTATAAAGCTTACAATCTAATGTAACACATAGATTTTTATACAGTATATCCATTTTGTTAGCTTTGACTAACTTTACAGCCAACAAAACGATACAGTCTTACGTCCTATGCAAACATAGGAGAAGAATGTTGACTTGATTTTTGCCCAGCAAATAGTCTTTGACGCCCCTCCCCCCTTCCTTCAAGCAGGATAAGCCTAAAAGAAAATCATTGTTAAATAATCCGCCTGCTCTCTGTTCAAGAATATTCACAGAAAGCTAAGTGGGAGGGAAATGTACAATAAAAGAGTTAAATGCGAGAGAACTCTGGAAGAAAACCAGGTAGATCCTTCAAAAGATTTCCCTCTGAGGTGGCGGTTCACCTTCCAACATGACAAACACTCAGAACATAAAGTTAGATCTATAATACAATAGTTTACATGAAAGCGATTTATGTACTGGTACACTGGCCCAGTCGACACCCAGAACTCAGTCTAACTGGGAGTCTGTGCCTACAGTCGAAAATGAATGTTGAGCTATCTTGGAAAGTCTAAAGACGCTCAAAACTGGTGGAGACGTACTCTAAAAGACATGTATCGACAGGCCTTCAGATAAAATCTTTAGTAAGCAGATGTGACCAACAAGGTCATATCTTTTTTGTATATATCCTGAGATTGCTGGGTGACACATCTCTGGATAGAGGTTAGCTTGTCCCATAGAAATCTGGCAAAGACTTAGAGAGAAACAGTTCTGGGTCAAATCTGAGGTGCTTTTGTGCGCTACTGTCTCAGTCGGTCAATGACATCCAAAACATAATCCCACCAAACTAATAACCACCTTCTGTGTTCCTCAGACCATCCTCGACCACATGCACCTGCGCTGCAAATGTCACGGCCTTTCTGGAAGCTGCGAGGTGAAGACCTGTTGGTGGGCGCAGCCGGATTTCCGCACGCTGGGCGACTACCTGAAGGACAAGTACGACAGCGCCTCGGAGATGGTGGTGGAGAAGCACCGCGAGTCACGGGGTTGGGTGGAGACCCTACGAGTGAAGTACAACTTCTTCAAGCACCCCACCGAGCGCGATCTGGTTTACTACGAGGGCTCGCCCAACTTCTGCGAGCCCAACCCGGAGACGGGGTCGTTCGGGACGCGCGACCGCGTCTGCAACGTGTCGTCCCACGGCATCGAGGGGTGTGACCTCCTATGCTGCGGCCGCGGCCACAACACCCGGACTGAGAAGCGCAAGGAGAAGTGCCACTGCATCTTCCACTGGTGCTGCTACGTCAGCTGCCAGGAGTGTGTGCGCGTCTATGATGTACACACATGCAAATGAGAGGCCTGTACTTTAAGGCAAACTGACTGCTGGACCTTCTACCCTAACTCCCCCCCCCTGTGTCCTCCCTGCACAACTTCCCTGCAGACGCAGACTCATTCTGCACACCGGTCAATAACCCACTCACACACACAAACTTAGGATGTAACGTACGGAGCCAAGCCAGGGTCAGGTGCAACGATAAAAACAGAGCTTAGGTCAGTTTAGCTCACTGATTTACAGTAACACTGGTGTTTATATACACCAGCTGCATAACTGGAGTTAAAAGATTGTCTAAATCTTGCAACATTCAGATGCAATATTCATCCATCAGCGCTATTAACAGTACAGTCATTAAATCATTTTTGGACGTATCAGACATTTACGCTTTCTGTTAACGTTGACACAGGAAATGGAGGCCCACCATTGAAATATTTTTGAACAATTTGGATAAATGAAATCATTATAAGAAAACTTTTAGTATTTACTCTAAAAACAAATACTTTGAGTAAAGTAAAAGTACTTTGTCTGATTTTGGTATTTGTTTGATCCAAGTTATTTAAGCGTGATAAATTGAAGGGAATCTGAAAGGCAGCAAATATTTCTCCACCTCAGTTTTTGCACATTGCACAGTACGAATACTTATAACGAGGCAGTTAAATGATAACACAGCACACTCAGTAAACATTTTTGAATCGCTTTATGATTACAGTTTTTAATCTTTGAAACACTTGTGCCAATAACCCGACATCAAGATCCCAACATTAGGAACCTGTCTAAACCGAAACACTCAGCAAACTTATGATCTGTTTTATTAGAATATGAATGTTGCATTTATTCTGCTTTTCAGCTGATGAAGTGATGTGGAGCTGAAGATTTTAACTGCTAGTGTGTTTTCTGACACACTTTACTTCCTGACCTGAGGAACTCGACCCATTTAATCCTCTGTTTTTACTTTGACACCCGACACTCGCAGGGCTCCGCGACGAATGGCTAAAGGTTAAATCGGAAACAACAAAACAACTTAGTCCTCATAGCCCCCTGCACCGGACTACCTGAAAAACGTCGCCCGCTCTCATGGGAAGCAGTTGTGCCACTTTCAGCGCCCTCTCCTCCCCAGCCCCCCCGTGTCTTTATTTATTTCCCTCCTCTATGCCGACACGATGTTCGTGGCATATGTATAGAAAACACATAATGCAGTAAAACCCACCCGTCTTCCCAACTTACACCTCACTTCTCCAGCTTTTACGTACGTCTGAACTAACATGGCATCCTATCGGTTACTCTTCTGCAGCCCAAAAGTCACTTTTTTTTAACTACTGAACTGAAAACAGTAGGCAGACGCTGACGGTGCAACAGTCCTGTCTATTGCAAACTACTGAGCTGATTGAGTCCTTTCCACTGGACCAGTCAACTGCGAATTCTGGAAGATATATATATATATATATATATATATATATATATATATACACACACACACACACTACAGTGTGAGGTTTATAGCCCTGCATTTCTGAATTATGGCCATCAGGATGGGACTGAAGGTATGCAGGAGGGCGCATGCGCATTCCTCTCAACAACATCCCCACATGGGTTTACATATGCACTATTCCAACAACTCTAGGTGGGAATACAAAAATAAACAATAAAAAAAAGTCTGCAAAGTTCTTATGAATAATATCTTTGTTGCACTTTCCGAGGGCGAGTTCGGCCTTTAAACTGCTCACGGATCCATGCAGCATCACACTTGAGTCGAGCTTTAGCGCGTTTGATTACAGTTCATCAGGTTCATCGTAAAGATCTGTGTCTAAAAATAAATCTGATTCAGTAAAAAAAAAAAAAAAAACAAGAGGACATGTGATGACACGCGGAGACCAAGGATTAGGGAAAGCCTTTGATTGGCCGTCACATCTCTCCCAGAGCATTCCTTCATGTTTTTCCCGTGCCGAAGAATTCAAACGGGTGTGATTTATGAAGCTGTATTCTTGTCTGTGCTTCACCCCAAAAAAACATGCCTGCCGCACCGTCGTGGTAACGCTGAGGGAGCGCGCAGGAGTTCAGCAGAGGAACGGATGTGACAAAAGGTTAAACTAGGAGATCACCAAGGGAAAATGAGGTCATTTGTGCAGGAAAAGATTTAAAAAAAAATTAATTTTTTGACGGTTCTCCATGCTTCTTATAAATTATATCCACCCTGTACAGGCTGTCCTCTCTGTGTGACATAGCTTAGCATATTTGTGTCATCTTCTTCCTGGATGTACCTTCCCACTATCCGACATCCTGACTTTACCCCCGTGCTATATCCAAAGTTTTGTACAAATGTTTTAAAGTGAATAATTCCCTTTTTATTTTATAATCGTAAATGTTATGTTTTTATAAATATTATTTATTATACAATGTATATATCTGTATGACTGAACTAAGATTATATATTTGAAGAAGAAAAATCTGTCTGTCTCGTGTTTCTTGATGTTTCCAGCGTCGGATCGACGTCTTCACTTGTCAAGTTGATACTGGCGTATTTTTGTAGAAAAAAAAAAAAAAAAATTGTGGACAAAAACAAAATGACAGCACATTTTTCAAACTAGGACCGTATTTCCAAGGTTCCCACACAGTTTAAGTTTTAAGATAAGTATGTACAAATATTAGCAACTTTTATTGTTTTATTGTCTACATGATAAATATTTGAATTTATAAAAGAACATGACTCTAACCATAACGGGGTTTTTTTTGTGCTGGTAGTTAAATAAACATTGCACATACAGTGTTGCATCCATCCATCCACCCGTTCATTCATCCAGCCTTCCTCGCGGTATGTGGTTTTGCAGCTTTTGCATCTGAACAATGTGGAAATGTCTAAAATCTGTACGCAATCTTCGATTCTATACACAGACAACTGTGTATTCAAAAACTGAGAACTCTAGAGGTTAGAAAAGTGTGGGACGTTTACTGGGAAAATGTGTCGGAACCCTGTATTTTTATTGACTTGCATTCAATTTGCTGTCCTTCATTAACCGAGGTGCATTCTCACTAGAGCTTACAATTCTGAAAACTGAGCCTCAGACGATGAAACGACACGTTCCTTAGTTCTAATAAAACCAGCAGAAACGTAAGCAGCAGCACTCGCAGCACTACAAGGCATCGAAACTTTGCTCTTGGTTACAACTAATTCTGCATTCTAACTGAGCCTGTGATTGTCTTCCAGCAGTTAAAGTAACCACTTATATCAAGGCAGTAGCTTTGTCAGTTTCCTGGTCTAGAACACAGATGGGTGGAAACACGAAACCGAGAAGGAAATAAGAACCCCCCCCCCCCCTCCTATCCCCAACAAGATGCTGCCCTGGGCAGTTGCCCATATCAGAAAACACCACCGGTATGAGCTACATTATGTAAGGGCGTCACACAAAATGTTCTTTGAAAGTAAAATTTATGGAAAATGAAGAAATTTTAAGGAGTTTGAACAATTTGCAAGGTCTTGCACAAACGATGCTGCGCAGAAGTGACAGAAATAATAGTCAAAGTTGAAAACAAAAACAAACCTCTAAATATCTAAACACTACAAGAAAGTCTGGATGAGGCACGACTCTTGAACGTTGCACACAGCCTAGAGGTGGATGGGTGAGCATTAATAATTAAAAAAACCAGAGTGCCTTGCAAGCAACAGAATTTATTCATGTAATAAGAAGATCAGATAGAAGCGGGCGCACAACTTGAACACCAAGACGTGTCGTGGAATGGTTAGGCTACACATCCGTGCACTGAAATAAAACTGTCTCATAATTAGTGTTTGAGCACATGTTGCTATAGAAGTGCCTCAGTTGCGCTGACTCTTTAACGTTAAATGAGTAAAAAAAAAAAAATCCCTATGCAGCTCCGGCGACCAGAATGGCGGCATTAGTCGTCCAAAACGCAAGCATCCCATATACACACTTCTAGTCTCATTTCCCGTCTTGGCACAGTTTTGAAGTGAAGTCGGTGTCCTGGTCGATGGCTGCTGCAGGCATCTGCACTGCAGGGAACTTCACAGGGGGCGAGAAGGAAGGATCCAGATTGATGCCCCCCTCCGCGCCCCCCTGCCAGCCTCTTTCAGGCCTCCGCTTCTCAGTCGCTGAGCGGAGAAAAAACAAACAAACAAACAAACATAAGTGAGAAGAGATTGGCAGGAAAAAAAAAAAAAAAAGAGGACATGCCACCACAGGGGAGCAGCTGTCTAGCCGGCTTATTTTTAGGAACACTGTTTACGCCGACTATACCATAAGCATCTGAGGCTGCGATGAGAAGCAAAACTCCTGCAGGAGGCGGAGAAGTTTTTTTATTGTAGTCTTTGCACCGTGGGCAGCCAAGTTCTTCACAGGATGGATGTTAAAAAGGCGCCGTTACGCGTGTGGCACCAAAACTTTTGGAAACTTTTGAGTTTTGTTTCGTTTCAAATTTCAGTCAGAAGTTCAAATGCTCTCATTACACGCAAAAAAAAAAAAGAAAGAAAAGGAAATTTGGATCAAATTTACTGGCTCAAAATTATACATACACGATAAAAAGCGGATACTTAGGTCCACTGTAGAAAAAAAGACTAATATTTTCTTCTTATCTTCTAACAGACTACATGTCAGTTACCTTGATTGCTAGGATAGTGATGGTGTTATGTTTTAGACATTATTTGAATACTTTAAGATTACTTTGTGATTGAACAATTTTCGAATATCCAGATATAAGTAGACCTTGGGCTGACTGTATGAAGTAGGCTAAGCAAACTCAAAAGAAATAGACATTATACTCCAACCTAAATTATTTAAAAGAAAAAAAAAGTATTAAAAACATTAGAAACAAAGTCACTGTCATCTGTCTGAAAATTAATCACCAGCTTAGGTAAGTATTGATGATTTAACAATAAGAAATAGGAGACTGAGGACAAAAAAATAGCAACCATTTGAGAGACTTGAGGCCAGAAACGCACCCTGATCAAAATGAGTGGAAATGTGATCCTAATGATCTTCACGACTTCTGTGGACTGATGAGAAAAAGGTGGAACTTTCTAAAAGGTGTCACTGTCACATCTGACAAAATTGGCATCATTTCAGAGAAGGATGTTGTGCTGATTTGAAATTCAAACAGGGTCGTAGCTTTACTTCTTCAGGATGCCTTGCTATCCGGCCTCGAGTTCACGGCAGGTTTAAAAATGAGCTGTTAAGTGATTAAAATGAATCAATAAATAGAAGACACAAAGGTTTTAGAGTGACCTAGTCAAAGTCCAGCCTTCAATAAGGCTGGTAATGCCCAAGAACGCTTCAATGTGACTGAATTAAAACAACTCTGAGAAGAAAAGCTGGTTCAAACTTCTCAACGAGGACGCGACACACTCATTAGCTATGAGAAATGCTTGACGGCACCTGCTGCTAGGTTTAATGGACATTTACTTTCCTACATTTCAGGTTGGTTTGGCTGGCACTTTTCCTTTAATAAATGAAAATCTTGTTTTTTTATTTACTCAGGTTGTCTTTGTCTAAAAGATGTTTGATGATCTGACACATTTCAGAAGAGAAGAAATATGGAGAGAGGGTGGGGGGCAGAAATATCTCACGAATCAGGGTTGATATTAAACTCCCCTCCCCCCCCCCTGCACTGAACCGTACCGCCCTGCAGTTTCCATTTTCATTTGCACGAGGAGTGTTAATGAAGCCGATGGTGGTTGTTAATCTGGTTGGCCGCTACATGTGCTCAGCTCCGTGTAATCTCCCTTTAATCCAGGCTCTGCAGTCTTACCGATGAAGGATGACTCCTCCTCGCTATGTTCTTTCACTGCGTCTAGATTCTGCCCAGCTTAGAATCGAGACTGCAGGAAAAAAACAAAAAAAAAAAAACAGAGAGAACATGTGTATTATTAATCTCACTTCATACACCGATCGAAATGTATACATCTGGCTCTTCCCCGTCTCGGTCAACAGTGACGAATGTGTGCGAGTGTGGCGAGAGTGTTCAGTGTCACAGAAACAGGAAGAGGATACTTACCCTCCTTCATCCCTCAGTAGACTCAGGAACTTACTGACTCTGTAGTCGGGGTCCATCTGCAAGAGAGAAACGTCTTAGAAACTACGTGTCACTTTTGCTAAAACTGGAGCACCTCGTTTTACATCAAACTGTGCAAAATAATAAATAAATAAATAAAATAAAATAAAATATGGGAGAGAAGAAGCGGATTCAACCTCCGTGAAGCACGGGAGCAACGAGAGGGGAACCGGGAACGCCAAGACGAGTGACGCCGCACGCCTGTTCGCAGCATGTCTCGGCGAACGCAGGTTCATATTTCTTCAGGCGCAGAACAGGGAGGGTGTAAAACATGGCTGCAGCCGCGCATACCACAGCAATTACACACCGCATCCAGGCTCGGCGAACAGACACAAAAGTTAGGAGGCGATGCTGCAGGAGATGTTCCGTCGGGCTACACGAGCGACGAAATATAAGGCGCGGAGCCTCGCAAAGGGGATTTAGATCAGTTAAACCTCTGACGTTGAGTCACGTCACAACCACAAACTTTTAATTTGTTTCATCTGGACCGATGCGAAGCGGTGCCTTGTTGTAAAGGTTGTAAAGCGGAAGGAAAACGATGCGTACGTTTAAAAATCGGTTAACAAATAGAAATTTGAACATGCATGTGTATTCCTGAGTCGGTACTTTCTACAATCCTGTTCTCCTATTCGTTTGATTTAGCTGGGGACTTTGACAAGGCCATTCTTAGCACATTAATATTCTTTCATCTAAACCATCCTATTGTATCTCCGTCGGTGTTTTTAGGGCTGTTGTCCTGTTCCGAGTGAACTTCTGGCCCAGTCTCAAGTCAGTTGCAGCATCTCGCAGACTTTCTTGCAGGATCGTCCTGCATTTAGCTCCATTTATCCAGCCATCAAATATGAGAGGCTTCCTCAGCATTTTGCATGGAGGGCAGAAAGTTTGGCCACTTTCTACGACATGTTTGCTATGGACTTCCATAGAGACCAGCTTTGTGGTTTCAATGTCTAGATGTTTTTCTTCCATCTGAAATGTGAATACATGCAGCTCTTCCTGAGTAAATATTGTCCTCTTAGAGAATAAATTGCGCACTTCACAATGATAGACTACGTTGAGTCGATCCATCACACAAAATACCAACAAAATAAATAAATGTTGTTTTGGTGGTAATGAGACTAAATTTGAAAAAAAAAAAAAAAAAAAAAACTATATCAAAACAAAAAAAAAATTGTTTTAGGGTTTGTCCTTTATCTCATTTAAAAAATAAAGTAAAACTATATCAAATCTTATTGTGTCTATCAAAGGAAAACTAATAAAATGGAGGACTGGAAACCAGATTTTGATAACATCTGATATCAGTGCAAATTCCTATATGGAAAAACTTCTGACAAGCGAATTATCAAGTTTGTTCAACTTTACTAACACACTGGGTGCAGAGTTGAAGTTGGGCGAGTCGATACATCCGAGGGGTTAAAACTGAAGCGCTGGAAGACGCAAGATAGCCTCTCCAATCAATCAGTCATGTCGGATTTTATATTCAGAGCACAAATTTGAAACTGGCAGTGTGGTCTGAGCTGAATCACCCCCATCCCTCCGTGTTCCTCCACATCTGGCCAACACTCTCGGCTCTCGACGGCCTGTTTGTTGTCAGTCGGGGGACAAAAACCTGTCATCCGCGAGCTGGAATGAAAACGCCGTGGCTTCGCCAATGATTTGTCGAGCGGAGCGCTCCAGTGCGGCTCCAGTTCACGAGCAGTTCTCTCCCAGCTGCTGGGACGCGGTTCGGCTCGCGGTTACGAAACCGTGTTCTGAATGTGAGGGCTTCCACGAAAAGGAACTGTTTTACAGACGTTGTGAATTAAATCTTTGCTTTAGAGCAAAATGAGGAAGGATCAGTCATTGTTGGAGCCAACACAAAGCTATAAAAGCAGTGATATACAGCACTCTCCACACTTATTGGCATCCCTGGTGCAAATGTGCAAAAAGCCTTAAAAATAAATTGATTTGGTTTCACAGTAACGTGACCTCATATGGAAAAGATTCATTTCTCAAAGTCGATATTTTTTTCCCACTTCTTTTCAAACAATTAATTATTGAAAATGCAACTGAAACACGTTTATACAAATAATATAAAATGCGGATTTCCATTGGTGTTTCGGAATAATCCAGGGCCTCTACTTTCCCTCGGGTAAGGTCCTTGTCAGGTCTTTAAGGGATTTCTTTTCTGTTAAAGTCAGAATAATCAGATTCTGCTCATCTGCTGGAGATCCAGCTTAATAATAATAACGAAAAAAAAACAAAAAACTTTGAAGCACCTTCAGAAATCCTGGAGAGCTTCTGAGCCAGCCTGCTTTCAAAGACTACAACAATCCTTAAGGAGCTCTATGAAGTTATTCCAGTTCAACAGTCAAGTGTTATGTCGAATCATAACCAATATTGTCAATCCATACCTGTGCGGCCATTTCAATCAGCATGAGCAGCTTCTTTATGCCGATCCACAAGCTTTTGCCCTTCACTGCGTTAGCTATGCCGAGTCGTTCTTTCTCCTCGAAAGACCCCAGCAGCTGAGGGGAGCAGAGAGACGAGATACGAGTTGAACATAACCACATGAAGTCTGAGAGCAGTTCAGATGTGACACAGAACATACAGCAACAAGTACATATTGTTGAGGCACCTCTCAATTTGTCATAGAATTAGATCAGTTAAAAGCAACAAAAAATAATCTTAAAAACCAGAAATATCATGTCCATGTTATTTCCTACATCGTGGCTCAGCAGCTTTTACAGTCCAAAGAGGCAGTTTTATCCTCGCTTCTGCTCAATAAGATCATCTTACGTGCCCAAATCTGCACTTATTTACATGACGTGTCTTTTTCTACTTAATAAAAACACACTTTAGAAAACGAGTGGGCTTTATGATTAAATTGAAGGACCAAAATTTGTATTTTGGGGTATTATTAAAAAAAATACAAATACAATTTTTTTATGCATTTTGCTGAATTTCAAGTTGATGGAAAAGTAATGGGGGGAGGGGGAAACCCCAACATTTTCCTTCATTTTTGACAATTTGTTGTGACATCTGTTGCATAAAAAATACACATTGAAAACCAGCTAAAATGAGTCATTTTTTTTAATAAATACTTTTATTCATTTATATTTAAAAATTCTGTCAAAGCGGCACTCTCGAAAGCTTAAATGTGGCTTCTGAGCCTCAGCCTGTCGAGACACCTTGGCTTTTTAAATTGAATTATGAAAATTATTTTCAAATTCATTCAAATTCAATAAAGAAGAAGATGCATTAATTATGGTACAGTTCCATTATAATTACCAGATGCGAGGACTTGAAGACATCAGGCAGTGTGTAATTAATCTACATAATCTGTCTCACTTGGTGAAATAAGAATACATTAACTTTTCAATTACATTCTTTTTTTTATGTATATATTATACCAATTTAGCAATTTATATTACTGATTTTTATGCTGGGTTTATTTTAAGATGTACAGGAAAATAAAGGCATAACACAGGAGTTATATATTTTTCCATTTCACTGAATGAAATAAGTATTTGACCCTGACAACATGTCCAAGATTCTGGATAATCAGCAGAAATGCTATTAGTTTTACATCCTGTTTTTCTTGTGGATTAAGCACTTCTTTCACTCGCTGATGCAAAATCTGTTTAATTTTGCCTCTCGTATATTTGCGATTGAGCTTCTCTCCCTGAAAATTAGACTGAGTCGTTTCCGAATACCAACGAGAAACGGAGAGAGAATGCACAACATCAGGAACATTTAATTAATCGTCCCGCTTAATTTATTCTGCATTCGGCTGGGGTTTGAGTCGGGCGTGTTTTACCTCCAGGGCCTGCACGAGCTCCTCTGCCTTGGAAATGTTGGGAATGTGGATGGCAGTGCTGAAAGCGTCCAGCATCTCCATTTCCTGGAGAACGTCTCTGCGACTCGTAGTGCCGATGATCAGCAGCTTACGTCCCTGCAAGGGAGGAGACACGTGCTTCATTCGTTGTTTTTTTTATCACCAATTTACTCCCTGATTTTTCTCTCCAGAGATTCAAGCTTGATTTTAAACCAGAATGCTCACGTGCAGAAAGAAAGGGGAAAACGGAGGAGCACATGTTGTAGATATGGATGTAGGTTTTGTGGATTTTCTGTTGAAATTGAAAAGTCTTGAATCCCGTTACAAAAACCAAAACCCCGCACGTTCAATCTGCACTACAAGCAGATGAGCCTTTACTTATATCTTGCACCTTTTTTGCACGTTGTAAAGAAAACAATCAATAAAATGATGCTCAATTGCACCGTCACATAAAATCAAATATTAGCATGTATTAACCAGATAACAGACGTCTGTTTTTCCTCATTACTGAGGAAGTCTGGATGTAGACTTTAAAAATAAAATAAACAGATTAGAGGAAATAAAACATACATAAAAAACTAAAATTGCCCAATCATTTACAAAAATCTGAGAAAAATAAAAGGTAAACAGATGCATCAAACATCATTTTAGACTATTTTGTGCTGCTCATTTAAACATAAGGCCAAGGAAACTTCTTACGAGCTGTTTTCTGCTTCATTTCATTTTAGGTTTTTCTGCAGATTTTAAAATAATATTAAATCGCCTGTGCGATTTGCAGTCGGCCCCGCTGAAGCACGGCATTTAGCGGGGTCTCAGTCGCAACAAGAGCACACGGAGCAGAAACTAATGGCAGCATAGAACGTAACAGAGTAGAAAACAACAGCACAGAGGACAAACATGGGCGAAAGAAGACAAAAGAGAAGAACTGCAGCTCCGCTAAGCCGACGAGCTGGAGGACAACCAGGAGCAGACAACGGAGGAAGGAGAAGCAGAGGAGTGGTGAGCAGACAGGGGGATTATAGCTGCCCGCTCCCCCCCATGGCGTGGGGGGTTGTGATGCTGCATGCAGATGAGGTGCCACACAGGCGGCAGCTCTGCCAGGTCCTGGATCTCTCACAGAGCCCATTCTCCTCCGTGTCCCCCTGGTCTCCCCCGGCCCCAGGCGCCCCGCTGGGTTCAGCGCTTTACAACCCCGGAGGAGCTCTGCACCCAGGCATTCAGCGCCCGGCCCCGCGCCACTTCTCAAGCAGCCATATAGTGGGTTGTACCCTCATTTACAAACACAACAACAAACTACAACCAAAGAAGCTCTGAGAAATTGGTCTGTATCGCCACCATTCACTCTGAGCACAACGGACCCGGAGCAAAACATTTGCTAATAACCTCACACAGTTGCTCACACATGCCAGCCGCAGCCAAGGACCTCCATCAATTCCTCATGAGACCTTGTGTAGGCGTCCATAAGATCTGCTGCCCTCTTTCTGCTGCCTAAGGACTAACAGCATGAGGAGGAGATGAATAACACAACTGAAACTGCTGGTACCTTTGGAGGCGGTTTCTTGAGGAGAACCAGCAGCGCTTGTAGCACCAAGTTGGAGAAACGAGGACCAATCGGTACATAATCTGAAAAAAAAAAAATAAATAATAATAATAATACATTTTAACCCAAGTACGATCGACAGGATAACATATATCTACACTTATTTCTATGAAATAAGGTTCTTACCCAACAAGCGCTCAATGTCATCAACTACCACACAGCTCAGCTGTGATTTGTAAGCATCTTCAAATATCTATTAAAAAACAGAAACCAGTTAAGCATTCAATCTAAAATGAAACTGAAAAAATAACTTTGGATGAATTTAGTCTAGATTTAAAGTCCTTTAATTGTTCAGTAAAGAAAAAAAAAAACACTTTTCCCCAATTCAAGGTTGTCAGGTCCATATTATATCAGTAGTTAACAGAAAAACTTGGATCTAAACTTTCACCCATTTCACTGCATTTCAACAAGTACCTTTAAAATGTGTGTTTTTTTAGGGTTTTTTTTAAATTAGGCACAAAAAAACTAACGGTTTTTAATTCTAATATCTCCTGTGAGTCATATGTATTTAAACTTTTCAGTAGCTGAAAATAAAGCGTACCTTCTTAATTGCTTGACACTTGGCGATCTCGGAGTGTCCGATCATCTTGTCGGGCGAACAGATCTTGATAAAAGGGAATTGGGAGTCTTCAGCAATCTTAACTGCCAGAGCTGTTTTCCCGCTGTTAGGTGGGCCTGAGAGGGAAACATGAAAAGTTTAGTTGGGGAAAAATAATGCTTTCCTTCCTGTGGGTTTGAACACGTTAACATTGGTGTACCTTCCAGGAGCACAGAGACCAGCGGTGTGCGATCACTGTTCTTCGTCTGCTGCACCAGCAGCTCTCCATCCTCCAGGGCGGCTGAAACTGGATTACCCCACCGGATTATATCGTTCATGATGTAACTGGCGTAGTCCTCCTGGTTGGTTCCATACGCCTGGAAATAGACAGAAAAAAATGATTGTACCATGTTATTATACATAACGAAAAAAATCGTTAAATGTTGTTGGTGCAACTAACACATTTAAACTTTTACACAAGTAGGAGTTGCAATACTTCATACTAATATTACTCCAGTAAAAGTACAGTGTAGTAAAAAACAACTGCTAAAAGTAAATTATTTTCAAAAGGTTACTCAAGAAAAGTTAACTACTTTCCACAATCCTCTGCTAACCAGATAGCCTGTGAAATAGCTATCCATTTACCTAGTTAGGAAAAATAAATGAATGTCTAGTATAGCTAAAGTTGCTGTACAGACAGTTGAAAAGCTAGGCTAGTCATTACCTTGATAATGATTAGCTATCTAAACATATAGATTGACAAGCAACTTATTAGCTTGACAGATAGCTAGCTAGACAAACAACCAAATAGTTAATTAGCTGAAAAGGTAGCTAGTCAGACAATTATATACCAGCTGAAGTATCTCATGACACAAATAGCTAACTAGGATATAGCTTGGCTAGCATAGTAACATGGTTACTAGGACGTCTATTCTGCAGAGAGCTGGGAAACTGACCAGATACCTATTCATTTCAACAGGCAAATAGTTAGCAATCCAAAGCAATAGGCAAATAGGATACTAGCTCAACAAGTAGCTTGCTAAACAAACTTCCAGACAGATATCTACTAGTCAGCTAGCTGCTACATAGCTGTCCTGGCCAGATACCCAAAAATATTATGTACATTACAATAGAGAGAAGTACTAATAGTGATATTTATACATAATTAAAAAGGAGCATATATACGTATAGAGAAAACTAGAATATGTATATAAAAAAAGTATGTGTTCACTCTGACAACCAATGTATAGTAATAATTTTACTACAATATAGCACAGGATTTTCTGCAGAGCCAAAATAAAGAGCTTCACGGTCTCCTACTGTTGGTAAGGTAGAAAAGGGAATGACTACACACGATGGAAACCAGTTTGATTAGCTGCATTGATTACTGCAACAGCGTCTTCACAGGTCTGACTAATAAATCAATCAAACAGCTGCAGCTGATCCAGATGCTGCTGCTCGTGTTCTCACTAAAACCAGGAAGATAGAGCACATAACACCAGTTTTAAAGTCCCTACACTGGCTCCCTGTAGCTCAAAGAATAGACTTTAACTGTTATTAGTTTATAAATCACTGAACGGTTTAGCACCGCAATACCTTAAAGGTCTGTTATTGCTGTACCAACCGTCTAGACCCCTCAGATCTTCTGGTTCTGGTCTGCTTTGCATACCCAGAACCAGAACCAAACGAGGAGAAGCAGCATTCAATTTCTATGCACCACAGATTTGGAACAAACTTCCAGAAAACTGTAAAGCAGCTGAAACACTGGGTGCCTTTAAATCTCAACTTCAGACCCACTTGTTTAGAGTTGCGTATGGCTAAATTAGGGATAGAGGGCGGGGTTTGATGTCTTCGATGTTTTTATCTTTACTTTTCATCTATTTATTAATGTCACATACTGTTTTTATTTCTTCTTTAATTATGTAAAGCACCTTGAAATGCCTTGCTGCTGAAATGTGCTTTAAAAATAAAATTTGATTGATTGATTTGATTGGTGACTTCCTGTCCCTATTTGACTCAATCAGGACAGAAACGAACAGAGACGCACACACAAACTTACCGGTTTGATATCGTTATTCAGTGAGGCCATGAAATCCAGTCTGCTGACCTGCAGCTTCTCCGCAGTCTGAATGTCGACCTCCACTGTGCTGCTGGCCTGCAACAGCGCAAAAAAAATAAAAAATAAAAATAAAATAAACAAATAATAAGTACATTCCTAACTGATACAATTCAATGTCCTCCTGGTAAATACCGCTTTTACGTGAAATACGGCACATTTAGATTGCTCAACGTGCCACGAGACGGCGTTCCCCCCTGTAGCAAAAAGGTCAGACAGGGAAAGGAAAGGGAGGGAAGAATAATTGCTTAGAGGAGTGAAGAAAAGCGTCAGAACCATCAGAGATGTGTACACCCCTTGTCCGTCGCTTATCATCACCCTCTAATATCTGCTGCTCTCCGAGTGTCTGCGCCCGTGGGGGCAGAACACTTAACAGATGAGAACTTTTCCTCATCTGTGTACAGCAGTGAGCTGTGTAGATTTGAGCCAGTGCACCTGATAAATAGCTTAAGTCTCGGGGGTCCGAACATAATAAACAGCCCGTCGCACCTGGATGCGTACGGTCTTTATTTCTTGTAAGTCGTACAGTATTCCTCTTTCAGTTTTTACAATGCACATAACGAATAAGCCCTAAAATAAGGACAATCTGACCTTGATGTGTCTGTTCATGGCGGTGGACTGCGCGGCCCGGACCAGTCCCTCCAACTCGGCACCGCTGTAGTTTTTAGTTTCCACGGCGAGCTCCTTAATGTCCACATCGGTGGCCAGCAAGTTGTACTGACGCATCTTTGCTGTGTGGATGTTTAGGATCTGAATGCGACCTTTTTCGTCTGGCAACCCTGGAGAAAGAAACAGATGGAGAATGATTTTACTGAGCGAATAGTTAAGTTGAAAAGTTATTCCAAAACAACCCAATTATTATGCACTATGAAAGTAATCTTGTACTGTGGCAATAATGTGAGCAGAACTACGTTTCCTACCATCATTCTGAACAGTTTCACCCTTATTGGATACTTATTCTAATTTATCACTCTAGACATAATCTCTCCCTTTGGAGTAAGTATGATATCTGTTGAAACTGTGTCTAATTATAATTTAGGATATTTGAGTAATGTTCATATAGTTTGCAAGGAGAAGCTTTGACTAATAAGGACAAAGAAGTGAGGAAAAAAATGGGCTTTCTGCATGACGTTCCGGCCACCAACAGCTGAGGGATTTCACCGCTTTGTTTTAGTCTGGGCTTCATTTGTTAATGTCTGGATTCAATAAATAACCTATAAAGCGTGTCTGTAACAATAACAGGTGAAAAAAAAAAGTGTTTATTTAACATAAAATTTAAGAAAACATTCTTAAATGTATCTGAAGCAAGAGACCGCCCACCTGACTGCTTACTTTACTTTAGACAGGAATGTTGGACCAATTAATAGTTTTTTTTATTTTATTTTTTTTTATTGCCGTTATCATTAATACATTATAAATCCACATTGTGGTCGTCTGCGAGAGACGCTGCTCGGAATAAACAGTGCAGCGGAGCCTCGTCTGTGTGTGTTCTTCACTTCTTACCGATCTCCATCTTCACCTCCAGCCTTCCCGGCCTCAGCAGGGCCTCATCTATCAGGTCGGGCCTGTTGGTCATACCTGAGGGAGACGGGAGAGATAGCGGGACGGGATGGAGGGGGGGAAAGGGAAGCACAGGACGAGGATGAATGACACACACAGGAGATGGAGCGCAGGTGCTCTGCTAGAACACAGCTTCTCACCGATGACCAAGATGTTGTTGAGCTGCTCCACTCCGTCTATCTTGGACAGCAGCTGGTTGACCACGGTGTCGTGGACGCCGGTGCTGCCCGCCATGCTGCCGCGCTGCTTGCAGATGGCGTCGATCTCGTCGAAGATGATGATGTGGAGGCTGCTGTTGGCTCCGAGCTGCGGAGCCAGGCGGGAGAGGAGGAAGATTAACGCGCAGACCGTAAATAAGCCGCCTGCTGTTATCTTAAAACATCTGCACCTACAAGCACGGAGGTCCCTCTTTGCCTCTTAACGCCAAACACACTTTGTCAGACTGATCAAGCTTACAAAACTGTCTGGTTCCCTATTGCCTGTGTTTAGTTTTTTTTTTTTTTAATGCTTGGGGATAGAAAAATTGCACATGAAATCCAGAACAATCAACTGCTTTTGAATGTTTCTTAATGAATAAGCAGAGTCCACCTTTGTCAGTGTACGTCCGCCTGTTGTGGGACGGACTTGGAGGAGAAAATTAGTCAACAACGCACCATCTGGTGGTGGCAGTATCACGACACTTGGGATGTTCTTCTTCTCTAGAGAAACGGAAACAGCTCAGAGATGACAGGAAGGTTTATGGAGCTGAATAAAGGGCGTTCCTGGAGGGAAACCTGGTGATGGTTGGAAAAGACTTGATACTGGGGCGGAGGTTCATCCTTTAGCAGAATTAAACACCAACAGCTACAAAAGGAATGGTTTTAGATTAGGGCTTTTTTTTTTATTATGTCTTAATCACAGACCTGCATCCAACTGAGAACGTTTAGCGGGACTTGAAACTGATATCCACAGACGTTTTCCACCCGATCTGACTGAGCCCGATGCGTTTTAGAAAGACGTAGGCCTGAACAGAAATGTACATCTTGCATTTTAGATTCTTAACTGTAAGGGTTTTAAAAACAAAACTGATAGTTTTCCTTCCACTTAGTAATATAAAGCACTAGTTTGTTCTGATCTACCAATAAATACCACAGATGGTTTTCTTTGAAACATGATGTAAAAACAAATGTTGAAAGTCTCAATAAACACTGTTTAAGCTCCGCTTTACCGTTCCCATCAACTCAGACAGTGCTGAAGAAACCGAATGCCCACAGCATGATGCCAGCACTGCTGTGTTTTAATGTCGGGCTGGCGTGTTTGGTCATTGTCTTTCCACTTTACAACTGTGACCCATCACACTACAAAAAATGTGTGGTTGTAATGTGACGAAATGGAAAAAAAAAAAAAAAAACAGATCGAATGCTCGCGCAAAGCACCGCTTTTACACGTCTCCACATTTATCTAATTTGAGCCGAGTCCTGGCCGTCCACAGACAAACAGATGGAATAAATGAGCGAGCGGCAGGGTGGGGGGGTCATCCCTCCACCGACGGGCCCGTCAACCCTGACGCAGCATTTAAGGCAGGTGTGGGGCTGCGCATGTTGCACACTGGATCCTGTGTGTGCGTGTGTGAGTGTGTGTTTGCGTACGGAGGGGTCAAGGAGAACCCAGCGCCATCATTAAGTGGTGCAGAGTGACGCTCGTGTCACTGATCAGACCAGCCGTCGCTGCTGGGCCTGTGAGCAGAACTTCACAGCTACATCTGGCTAAAGGGCAGATCTCTCCACTCGTGACGATATTAGTTATTGCTTTTTTTTTTTTATTTATTTTTTTTTTATTATTTTTATTTTAGAGAGGTCTGAGACTTCTGATGTCTCGATGAAGGGTTCGGGAAAGTTTTGACATTAACAACAAAATAAATGGCTAATAAAACAAGGCAAGACCCTTCTGCAACACCGGATAGCTTTTTTTTTTTTTTTTTTTTTTTTTTTTTCGGAAAAAACCCCCCCCAAAAAAATGGTTTTTGTGGAAAAAAAAAAAAAAAAAAAAAAAAAAAAAGGGAACAGCGTTTTGTCCTCTCACCCTCTTCTGCTCGTCTTCTGCATCTGCAAACAGCTTCCTGATGTTAGCCTCAGACTCTCCGACGTACTTGTTGAGGATCTCTGGGCCGTTGACGATCTTCGGCTCCCGGGCGTTCAGCATCTTGCCGATCTGACGGGCCATGAGGGTTTTGCCGCAGCCCGGGGGGCCGAACAGCAGGATTCCCTTCACGTGCTTGCAGCCTGGAGGCAGAGACGCGCGCACGGCGAGAAGAAGGGTTCACTTCAACACAGACGACTTGCTTTTACAGAACTTGCACATTATAAAAATATATATATAAAAGCCCCGCATAAGGGATGAAACACAGAATACAAAAAGGATAAAAAGACACACAAAATGCATTTTGTGGCTTATGAAATCAGCCGACATGAAGTAGCGCGTAAATAAGTGAATTATTTCCATTTTTTAAAACAAAGTCTAAAAAGTGTGGCATGCATTTGTACTCAGTCCCTCTTTCTCATATTCAATTGTCTTAATTAGAATAACTGAATCTCAGCTGAGTCCAACACTGATCAGACAAGAGATCAAGCAGAAGAGATTTATTAATTGTGAGCTCTAAAAATTTGGCTCTTATTAAAGTCTGGCAAGAAAATAAGCCACATTGTTGAGAGAAAATGAAGTTTACCTTCATCGCTCCCAAGAAATAATTTTAAAAAATTCAATTTAAGAGTTTAAAAAAAACAAACTTCTGATCAATAACTTCATTTTTATATATTTACGGGGGTTCTTTCCCCCCTAAAGGTCAAGCGTGTCTGGATGCGACGAACTCTCCACTGGATTTTACTCAAAGTCTCGCTCTTTTCATGGCCCTTTGCACCTGCCTAATGACATTTAGCCCAGACTAATTGAGCAGCCAGAGATAACCATCTGAGATGCCATTTGAGTGTGCTGAGGGAAAAGCAGCCGGGCCGACAGGTGGGACGGGGGGCAGAGCGCGGCGGGGAAAAGCGGCGTGCTTGTCTCTGCGGCTTTTCGGAGACAAAGCTCTGAAGTTCCTGTCCGTCTGCCTCGCCTCTCCGGGAGCAAAGGGGAGACAAGGTGAAACTTTCAGACTTTTAGCAGGAACGCCTCCTTGTCAGCACCTGCGCCGCCCCCCGCCCCCATGCTCCACATGCCTGCCAATTAAAAGTTTACCCTTAGCGGCAAGCTCTATCAGGGCACGCCATCTCATTACGACAGCCAGCTGCCGGCAGTCAAAGGGCAGCTCCTGCACACAGCCACCCAGCTAAAGGTCAGCCTGCCACCACGGTGGGTACAGGTCTGTCTGGCTGCACCCTTTCAGCACGGAGCGCATTTCTAAAACTGATGGGTGCAAACCACAGGTTTTCATAAGACTTCTGGGTGTAAAAATGAGGCTCCGCAGATCAAGCGCAGATGTGGGAAGCGAGGTCTGGGGGTCTGAGTCACAAACGGGCCCAACTCACGGCTTTCATTAGAGCGAGCTGCTGTCCTTTAGAGTGAATCGTCATGTAACCTGACAGCTGTCAGAGACTTATTAACGAGTGTGTGCAGAGGTCTCTGTCAGGGCTGTTTAGTCATCGGTCTGCGCTGCCCAGAACAGGACACAGGCTCGGCTGTTTGATTAACGCTGATTGCCGGTTCAAGATTCATATAACAACCGAAAACGTATAGCACCTCCTAAAAATCTTTGCACTCGTCCAAGTTGAATAATAATCTTGAAAATAAACGCATCTTGTATTTTCTCGGAACATTTCAAACCGGTCCTTCAAAAGACATTAAACTAAGAACCTTGAGAACGCTACCTCAGTTAAGCACGGTGGAGGTGGCATCATGCTGTGAGATTCAGCTTCAGTTTAACATGACTAATGGACTGGAGTTTCTGCCAACCAAGAACCGGGTCCAAAATGAACACAGTTATATTTGACTGGAATTTGCAGAAACTCCCACATGGAGCAGCCACAACCGCCAAGCGTTGTGGCGTAGCATTGTGTTGTGTGGCTGCTTTAATGCCAGTTTTGGCCCTAAATTAATTCACGCAAATTCAAACGTGCAAACCTAATTCTTGTTCTTAAATTCATTACAGTTGTATATTATTGAATTATTCCAACCAGGAAAAAGGAAAAAGGTTAAATAAACAATTAAAAGCCCCAAATTACCATTAAGGAATACATTTGTAGAGGGCTGAGGTAGAACTCGCGTGACGAGGAGAATTTGAGAGAATGTTCCAGTGACACGGAAAAATAATCTTGTTTTCAGCACAAGGAGCACACAAGCAGGAACAGATGAATAAGAGAAGGAGGAACCGACAAAAAAAAAAAAAAAAATGCGAAAGGGGGGCGGCGAGGAGGGGCACTTACCCATCTGCTCAACGATGTCTGGAGGGAAGACTCGTGAGGCGAAGGCTCTGCGAAAGATGTCAGAGAACTCCTTGTCAAGGCCTCCAATCCCCATCTTCTCAAAGTTCCAGTCAGGGCTGATGATGGACTGCCGAGCATCTCGGATTTTAGATTTTCCTTCGGGGGTGAAGTGAGCACAAGACACTAAATGTACGAGCGGCAAGCTGAAACACGACAATCGCAGAGCATTTCCAACCAACCTGAACATGCAACATTTTTTTTTTCTCTTTTCTAACAACATATGCCCAATGGATACAGAAAGTCAGAACTACAAAAGCAGAAGAAGAAGCAGCAGCTCTGAACAGCTCTTCATTTTCCTGCGAGTTTGTAAACTTTATTATGTCCAAGCTGTTTAATTACTAATAAATGCAAACGGTGTGTGAGGTGCTTCTGTTTATTGCTACGTTGCCAAACAAATGTGAAGGCAAACCTAGCTATGTGGGTGTTGTGCACCCCCTGGTGGCCTGAATGCGAGTTACTTTAGATGGAATAAAATAAAAATTATTTTCCTGGGTTATCTTAGCATTTATATGTGCAAGTTAGAATACAATTCAAAAGTTTATTTATTTCAATGATTAATTAAAAAGAAAAAAAAAAAGTAAAACCAATATGCTGTGCATTCAATATTCTGTGAAATATTTCAGGTGTTTCTTTCTGTTCATTTTGATTATTGAAAAAAAAAAAAAAAACGCAGCCAATGAAAACCCAGCGTGTCGTGAAATTAAAATACCGCATAAAATTAAAGTGGATTTTAAATACAAACGGTGTTAGGCTATGGACGACACAAACACAAGAAAGATCACAAAAGCTCATTAAATAGGCTGATTGCATAAAGAAATCAGCCACAAAGTTTGTAAGTTATCAAACGAGGGCGTGGCTTTCCAAATTTAACTCAGCTTTCCTGAAAATGTTGTTAGTCACAGTTAATTTATGATTTTGAACAGGGAAGCTATTACCCTGTCATACATGGCCAGGAGGGCTTGGATGGTTTTTCTCCAATTAAATGAAATTAACATGTGAAAACATGAAGTTGCCCAGTCTGTCTTTGTCTTAAGTGAAGCAGAGGAGCTAAAAACGAAGACGTCTGCGGAGGAGGAACACGCGGCGCTGTGACATGCAACAGCGCAACACTCACCAATCAAAACAACAGCCGAGCTTGCCGATTTCTCGAAAACCACTTGACTGTTTGCCAGCAACAGACCGACCTTTATCTGAGGGAAAACAGAAACAGAAAACGATAATCCTGGCGTGGACACAGTAGCACGGATCTCACGGAAATGTTGAGCAACAAAAAAAAAAAATCCCACATCTTCAACTTGGAAATAAAGCGCGTCAGTTGACTCGAGACGGTCACGAACGCTGCCGGACGAGAGGAACGTCTGCGGATACCTTCTTTCCTGAAGCGTCGGATGTCTTTTCTCCTCTCAGGATGCTGGTATCCATGGCGTCGATGTCTTTCACCACCAGACTGAAGAGCTTTTCAGAATAACTAAATACCAG
The DNA here is from genome assembly GCF_001443285.1 of Poecilia latipinna. Classification (NCBI taxonomy): domain Eukaryota; kingdom Metazoa; phylum Chordata; class Actinopteri; order Cyprinodontiformes; family Poeciliidae; genus Poecilia; species Poecilia latipinna. Next base: position 455,331 of record NW_015112744.1, read on the forward strand.
CTTAACGAGGGAAACAAGAAGAAAAACATTTATTTCTGTAAAAGAAAAAAAAAAAAAGAACAAAAAAAGAACTGCAGACATTTTGTCGGCCTAATATTTAACCCTGGAAAGCCCAAAGAAACACCTGCTGGCCGACGGAGAATGCCTGGTTGAAGAAGCGTTGCAGGAACTCGCTTGCCATCTTGTCCGTATCGTACGGGTTACTGTCGATGTACTTCTTCTGGAGAAAGTCAATTTCCACGGTCATGGTGTTTATGCACCCTTTGGATTTGTCAAACTTGTAGTTCGTTACTGTGGAGGGGGGAAAAAAAACGAAGATAAAACCTCTAGGTTTCAAACAAAGGACTTTTTATCCCTTTAACTTCACAGAAACTGCTAGGCTACGGCAGCCATCGTGTGATAATAGCTTTGTTGCCGCTTTTGATGATGTTCCAATTAACTGCAACGTGGTAACCTGGATACAAAGTGAAATGTGGCTGCTGTTCACCACCAAAATGTTTGCCGATGACATTTAGTTTCAAACCTACGCCGCTGAGAAACACAACGTTATCCCAGTTAAGCAGGAGCTTCCGATTCAAATCCCATCCTTCATAAAACTATGTCGTCTTTTATGATATTGATCCTGAACTGCAAAGGCTACAAAGCGTTTCTCGAGTCTTTTAAGATGACGTCAAAACCGTTGGAAGCACCGTGAAGCCTATTCTTTTCCTCCAGACGGCGAATGAACCAGCGGGCCGGCCCCCTTTTATTCTTCGCCTGATAATAGTCCGCGTCATTCCGAGCATCGCTTTGGCCTCGGAGAGTTTCGGCGAAATAGAAGAGGCTCTCTCTCCCGTCTCTGGAAGCCGGTCAGCCTCTGAGACAGATGTTCACCGACACCACCCACGTTACACTGTCATACGGTCCGTCCTACCTGCGGGCTAACACATACTCTATGCGGTCTCTATGTCACTTAAGTAAAAGTGCCATAGAGACCGCATGTCTCTATGCGGCCTCTTCTTATGCTTGGAAATCAGCATTAAGTGACCCACCAGACGTCAGTCGGAGGGTTTCTGTTAGATTAAAGTCAAGCCGCCTTTAACGTCAGACGCACGTAAGACGTTTGAAGTCTTTAAAGTCTGCAGCCAGAGGCCAATTATTAACACATGACAAATTAATGTCACCGAACACAAAGAAGCTTGGATGGGACTCCTGGGTGAGACGTGCGAGGAACACCTCAGCCAGAGAGACGGCGGCGACTGAATTTCATCCAGGAGTCAAGTTTTATGACAGCGAGATGAAATATCAAACATATAGAGACGCACAACGACCCCGAACAGATGTCAAAGGTAGTTTTTGAATGAATAAAGCTGGTTTAAAAAAAAAAAAAAAAAAACTGCTAGATTAAAAGTGTACAAACTATTATTACACACCGGGTCCAAGTCCAGAAATCCAACCAGTGACTTGAGGATTGGTCAAATGTCCAGTCAGGATAATAATACTCAAAGCTTGTGAACGGCTACAGAAGCAAGAAGCAAATTGTCCAGAAACATTGAAGTAAATATTTATGAGGCTCTTTGCTTTTGGCCCCATTTAGATGCGACAGTTAAATCCCAAATAACTAATAAATGCTTTTTTTATGTTGTAAAGATCCTTCCTACTTTCACTTGAGTTTTTCAAAGGGTTTTCACAAACATTCAGATCATTTCAATTAGTTGTAAAAACATTGCTTTGTTCCTAGTATGAATACGAATTTTAGCTATGTTTATGACATGGCTCAATGAACACGTTATTTCAGTTTAGCTTTGATCCTTCACTGCCCTCTAGTGGTCAAGAATGAAGTACTAAATCTCAACGATTTTTTTTTTTTCCATTCTTAAGGCTCACCTCTGAACTAATCTCCAAGGGGGATTTCTGCCCATTTTCTCTGTAGGGAAAAAGAGAAAGTGCTTGAATTAGTTAAGGGTAATGTATTTGTCATGATGGAAATAAAATAAATTAAACATGCACGGGATTGCCAGTTATTTCTAGCAGGAAAAAAAGAAATAAAAAAGATGACTACAGCATGTTTTCAGTGTGCAACATTCCTCTGGAAGTGGTCTTATTTAACAGCATTTTTATGAACAGCTTCCACCATGGTGAACTTGGCCAAATCGGTAATTGTGAGGCGGTTAAAATAAGACCGTCGCGAGGAGGTTGCAGTAGTACCTGAGTCCTGTTGCTGCCAGTGTTTTAGACAGAGGAAGAGCGGGCAGAGAAAAACAGGGGGAAAAAAGCAGGAACAGACAGATTGAGACAAAAGAGGCCCATGCAAGACAATTCACACATTTGTCCTTTGAACAAATTCAAAAACTGTTTTGTTTTTTGTTTTTTTTAAGTCAAACTTTAGGACATTCTTTGCAGGGTTAACTGTACAGGCCAGACGCAGTCAGGCAGCATGTAGGCGGGGGGCGGGGGGAGGGGGCGAAACACGTGAGCCGTACCTGTGGCAGGCTGAAAGCGATGGAGCCGACGCTCACTTCGTTATGTCTCTTAGTGGTAAACACAAACTCCTGTTTGTTATTGGACACGACCACATGTCTGCAGGCACAACACAAACAACAAAAACAATCAGGTACAGCGGTTAAAAAAAAACAAAGGCAAGTGTTTTTTTACTGAATTTTTATTTCAGTAATTTGGTTTAAAAAGATCAAATCAAATATTGTCACTGTCTGCTGGGCAACTTTTAAGTCAACCGCTCATCGTATCACGAGAAACTTTATTTTAACCGGAAGCCACAATAATTGACATTAATAGAGACAAAATGAATAAATACATCAGTCTTATGTGTAATGCCTTTACCGAAAGGACTTTCGATTTTTGATGGCTAAAATCGAGACGCTAAAGGAGATTTAAGGCATTATCCTCATTCCTGTCGGATGTGGGATTATTCCTTTAAACCTTCCAGTAAAAATCAAATCAAGCTATTTTAGAATCAGCCCCTGAAGTACCGATAAAAAAAGCAAACAGCTTGGTGTGAAGTGCAGCAACATGGCATTGCCCGCCGCCTGTACAAACATGGGAGGATTATTTCAAATATTGTAAAACTCGTCGTAATCGTTCAATCTGCCCCCTCCGTCTGTCGTCAGCTGATTGGTAAGATTTAGATCTAAAGTCAACACACTCAGCTCCACTGGCATGTTTCATAAAGTTACAATTCAACACTGTTTATACTGCTTATCCCTGAATGGATTTTATGCCGGGTGAAAAAGTTAACCAGCTGTGATGCATCAGGAAAAAAAAAAAACAAAAAAAAAACATCTCACTTACTCTTCCAAGTTCGGCTCCTTTTCACTGATCACGACGCGGTTGGTCAGGGAGAGGTCGTCTGTAGGGCACCTCACTGCCTTCATGCACTGAAAGAAAGACAGGAATAACCACGACTTACTGATATTTCCACTGAGAATTTAATATCACTTTTAAAAGACTTAGCCAAGAAATCTAAATGCTGCTTTTGCACCTTTAAATGTTTTAGGTTGTCACACTAATTTTAGTTCCACGCAAAGATAACAAGCTCTGTGAAAATCATCAGCGATGGTTTGGTTCATTAATCCAGGACAAATGTTTCTGTGAGCAAAAGCACAGAAATGCCGGTTGCGTCAACGGAGAGCAGCAAACTCCCCGTGAGACCGTCTCAATGTTGTTTGGTAGAGGTCAAAGGTAAAGCTCCTCTCGTGTGTCTACGAGTGAGATTTGCAAAGATCCACATATCCAAATGTTACGCTCAAAACTTGTCATGAGTAAATACAAGGAGAGCGACCTTTTCTGCACAAAAAGATGCCATATTCTGGAGTGGATGGTGTCTACTGCATGAACAAAAATTGTTCAAGTGTTACGAGGGATTCTCAAGAGAATTCAGGCAATTCCAATACAAAAATAAGCTTTATCCAAACAATATTTCTTTACCAGTCTTGATTCATTTGTAATCGCTCACAGATTTTCTTAATATTGCCTACATTCATATTACATTCAACAATGACTAGCTCCCTTGCTTCACTATCCCCACAGCATCTTTCTGCCACCATCATGTTTCAATATAAGGATGCTAAGGGTGCCTGGAAGGATGCTTCAATCTTAGTATATTGTTTTGTGGCCTAACCCTACTTAGGTTAACTCCCAAAATCTAAATTTTGCAGTTAGATTCTAAACTCCCGACACCAGTTTTAGTTTTGTGGATCAAAAAGTTCAATTCTGGTCTCATCTGACTTGGAGCGTGTGCTTCCACATGCTTGCTGTGGTCCTCAATTTATGTTTAACTTTAAACAAGACTTCCTCGGCAGGTGTAAATTGTATTTTCAAGTGTAAAGTTGAAATTGTTGGAATGTCGGACTGAAATCTACTCGCGAAATAATATGGAGAAAAAATATAAAAGATGTGTACTGAAAAGCGTAAAAACGTTTCAAATTAAAACTTTCAGATTGAGATGAAGCACCCTTATGCAGCCATTAAATTCAATGGCACTTCCTTCATTTTACCTTGTAAACACCGGAGCTACATTCACTATTCAGCAGCATTTACACATCAAAGACGGGTACATTGTTTCTCGGAAATATTATCGTATTGGAAGATAAAGCAACTCTCTGGTGTTTGGTCATTTTAACCTATAAACCAATAGCAGAACCAACCATTAACGGCAGACTGGTCATAAGATTCTTCTTCCGGAACTTCTGAATGACAACTGATCCTGCTACTCTGGCTAATGCTGTGCAGGCTCATTTTAAAACTTCCCGTTTTAAAATAGTATGGTGTACTTTTATGTATTTTTTCCTTCGCTGTATATTGGTGTCGGAGTTCCAATAAACCTGTCAAAATAAACTCACCCGTGTCGCCATTTTTGTTGGATTTAAGTGGACATCAGAGTTTCGTAGACAAAAAAAAAAAAAAGACTACAGAAACAAATGTAAAACGTACAGAAATGAGTGACGAACCGGAGGCGGGATTAGAGTACGTGGCCGAACGTCACTACGTACGTATATTACAGCAGACGGAAAGTCCGGGTCGTACGTCAAGGTCGTCGCCATATTATGTGTGGCAATTTCTTAACTGCAGACATTTTGAGTTAGTTTGAGGGCGTTTAAGTACACCCTATTGAACATTGGTTATCTTATTTTGAATTGCAGATATATATTTTTTAAATATTGATTACCATGACTACTGCTAAAATGAATGTACTTTGCACAAAAAAGGCCATTTTTTTTAGCCAATTTCTTTTTCCTTTTTTTGCTCCATCATGGTTTTAGAATGCAAACATTGTCATCAAGTTGTAAACAAATTGAAGAAGTTTTCATCCCACTTTAAACTTCCGAGCCACTCCAGAACTGTTTTCCTAAGGCTTTTTGGTTTGGATGTATGCTTTGGGTTGTAGCCAACCTTAAATTAACTTAATCTTTATCTTAAATTTGTAGGAGAACCTGAATTCTTAATTCTCTCCAGCAAAAAAAAAAAAAAAAAAAAAAAAGAAAAAATCCCCAAGGCATGATGTTGCCATACTTTGGGGAATAGCTTTGCTACTGGGTATAGGAATGTGTTTGTGTCAAATACAACTACTGGTATTACGGCTGGTCTGGTCTGACATAACCTTGGTTTTGTCAGACCAAAACACATTTTATCACTTGCTTTTGGGTGACTTCAAATCAAATGTTCCCTTTTCTGAATTTAGCTGGGCTTAGATATTATACTAAAGAAATCCCTTCCACATAGCCAACCTACAATTGCCTGGAAATACAGTACATTCTCGCATGTAGTAGGGGCTTGCAAGAAATTCCTGCAGCTCATTTAATATTGCTTTCTGATACATCATATTTAATCGAGGTCAGATTTTGTGTTTAACACCTTCCAAGACAAATCAAGTACAGCGTTAGGCCTCCTGGGAGCATCCATGACTGGTTTTTTCAGTCTTCCCATCAACTTTGATGGACATCCAATTCTTGGTAATGCTGCCACCATCGTCCCACATTTTCTTCACTGGATGATCGTCTTCACTTTCTACCAACATAAATCTGAAGATGTAACCAGGTCATTTTTAAAGAGAAGTTGTTGTTTTTTTAAGTCAACTGAAGGCCACTGTCAAAAATCTTAGTGGTAGTAGGTAATATCAAACCTTTTGTGTCTATTTTGTGGGAAAAGACAAGACAACTGTTAAAATACAAAATATTTATTTTTGAAAATGTCTTTATAAGAGAGAGAAAAAAAAAAAAAGAAAGAAAGAACCAAATCAAACTCATACAAATAGTTTGGTTACTAGCAGACTGGGCTAGTGCTAAGAACTAACGATGGAGAAGTGTTCACTTGGGAAAACCCGCAGACTTCCGGAGGCGATGGAAACAACTCCACTTCTACCCTGCGATTTCATTTTGCGCTCAAACGTTTGAGGCAAACAGAAGCGCCAAAAAAAGGTGGCACTGTTGGTGAAATGGCGTACTGTCTGTTCGGAAAACTTAAAAACGTGTCTGGGAGGGGCGGAGGGTGCAGATATGTGGCAACGATGTGATTTTTTCCTTCAGCAAAAACACTAAAACTAGAAACCAAATTATATAAAGCTGAAATAGAGAGGGGAGGTCAACTGTTGGCATCCTGAAGGAATAACAAATGTGCCAGCTCGCTTCTGAAGGATATGGAGAGAAAAAAAAATAATAATAAAATGGAAATAAAACGGAGGCCTTGCTCTGCAGGTTGCGAAGCAAAAGGCCGCAGAGGTCGATGTTGCACCTGTGAGGTTGCAATGGAGTCAGCTGAAGGCTTGGCAGGACCAGCCTTACAGCAGATATAAACATATATGTGATCCTACACCTATTGTTAATCTCTGTTGTTTTTTTTTTTGTTTTTTTATGCAGTTATACAATATTCCCTGATGGCCTGACTTGGCCGTTGACTGTTGTACAGAATCCTGAAGAGTTATCAAAATCAGGAAGGAAAAAAAACAAACAAGTGATGAAACTGTCCGTTTGAAAATCAAGGATGGGGGGAATCCTGTTTGTTTCTCTCCCTCGTTTGTCCCCTTTAAAAATAAAAACGTTACACATGCTGGTCAAAACACACACACACGCACACACACACACACAACGCAGTTCTTCCATCTCACGGCCAGCGGGGGCGGGGGGCTAGTCGGCTCTGAGAACGAGAGAGACGAAAACATTTAAAACAAAGAACCTAAAAACAGACAGAATTGGGGTTTCTTATCCAACGTCTCCTCACCTATGTCAGCTTCTTGGCTTTGTTGTAAAGCGAGTCCACGACTTTGCTCATGTTCTGGATTGTTTCCAAGGCTGCTTCGTACGTTTTGTCCACCGGAGGCTCTTCAAATATGATTAAGACACCTTCACCTTGGTCGAGGATTCCTGGAGGAGCGTTGGGAAAAGTATGTCACACCACTGAAGGCTGCTGCTCTGGCAGAGTCGGTGCAACATTAAACCGGAAAAGTTAAGTTACCGTGAAACTTTTTGTCCAGAATCATCTGTGATAACTTCCTCTCAACATCACCCTTTAATGATGAAAGAAAAAAAAAAAAACAGTACATTTTTAAGACAAATCACAGATTTTAATTTAAATGTGAACAGTTAATTGTTTTTGCTGAAACTTACCTTTGATAATTTGATAAGATCTGATATGTGTGCTATCTGAAATGAGACGGCGAGGCAAATAAATCAAACATTTCAAAAAACACACAAAAAAAAACTATGTTGCTTTAATCCTACACTTTAGTTAACAGTTAATGAAACAGAAAAAAAAACAAATGGATATAGTATACAGTGCCTTAAAAGTAATGAACAGTAACCAAGCTGTATTGTGTTGGGACTAACTCAAAATACTGCATGATCAAGGAACTAGAAGGAGCTGTTGTTGCAAAAGTAGATTAACGAGGCTGGAAGAGGCATCACTCTTAATTCAGAGGTTCATTACAAATCAACACCACACCCGGTGACTCGCAACATACTTTTCTCACTGAAAAGTGACGTAATCAAGCATTTGTAGAGTTCTTACCTGTACTCTGGAAAAAGGCTCAATGACTCGAATGAGGTTTTGTTCTAGCAGACTGTCGTACAGCTTGGCCAGGTGAATGTTAATGATCGGATCGTCTCTAAGCTCTGCTTTGTACTCTGTCAGCGCCTGAAAGACAAAATGGTTTGTCGGATTAAAAACCGACTCAAATCAGAAGGTATAAATCTGTACTTAATGAACAACTTTGTAAAGGTCAGAAAGTTCCCTTTTCTTCCTCAGTTGAATCCAGGAAACAAAGCTGAGGTCAAACTGAAAGCAAAACAGTCCTGAGACTGATTTATAAAGAAAGAATATAAAAGGTGGAAGATATTTCTTACCTTTTCAAAATCTGCTAATGATCTGTTCTTGCTGGCCTGTGCAACACATTTCAGTGCATCTGTCTAAACACAAGAAGACAGAAAATGCTTCAGTGCCAACTTAGGCTCCGTTTACAGTTGAAACTCGTTTAGCAGATCATTCTGTGCTGCGTTTGCTTTTCATGTTTACATGCAAACAACTGCATTTCACAGAGGAGAGAGAAAAAAAGACATTCAGGGACAGGGAATCAAGTCTAGAAACACAAAAATGCTTTTCCACACTAATCAAGATATGCAGGGGGAAAAATATAGTGGCTTAAAATGATATTAGGAGTGAAACAACAAAAAAAATCTAAACTGATGACGATGCACTTCTTCAAAACTATCCATACTTATTGAAATTATCCAAGTTTTGTCACATTTTAAATACAAACTTTATTGTATTTTAATGGGATTTTATGCGACACACTAACACAAAGCAGTGCAAATCAGGAGAAGTGAAAGAAAAAGCATACAGATGAAATTTCTAAAAAGTGTGGTGGGGAAACATGGTGAGTTTAGGTGAAGGCTTGTGTCTTCCTAGGTTTGTAGTTTTCAAATGACGCACTGAACACATCTCAACGATTGAGATATGTTTTATAAAACATATTTTAAACTCCATTCTTTGGTCTTCATGCTGCCGTTTTTACTCTTAACAAATCTTCGAGGCCTTCACAGAAAAACTGGATTTACACTAAGAGCAAATTACGCAGTAGGAAATGTTGAGCAGTTTTTGGTTATGGTTGCTGCTGTGGAAATGCATCTTCATTATGAAACTTTAAAAAACACTTCCTTCCACTTCACAATCATGAAGTGATACATAAAATTATGCCAGATGCTGCTGAAGTTTGTGGTTGTAAGGTGACAAAAAGTGGAACAGTTAAAGCTGCTTTGGGCGGACACCGTATTGTTGACACTGAATGTTCGTTTTAACCACAAACAGATTTTAAATTCTGAGAACTAAACAAGGATTGCACTGAGGTCATGAAAACGTCGATGTTAAACGAGAAGACAAACAAAACAAACTGGAGAAGATTCCCTCAGGTTCAAACAAACAACAAGGAATAAAATGTTAGAACGAGAAGTAAAACTTCTCCTGGAAACAAAAAAAAGAAGATCAAATCTATCAGGATTGTAGAGTCCTGGATGACAAAGAATCCACACCAACACATTCAGCATTAATCAGACCTTTTGATTAACACTGTTACATATGGAAAAAATGGAAATAAATAAATAAATAAAAATCTCTCGATTCGGTACGTACCTGACGCCCGGCATATCGCAGGGCCAGTTTGCCGCTGACCAGCGCTTGTACCTCCTCTGGTCTAAACCAAACAAAAAGGCCAATTTATGGTTCCAATTTCAAAAGTGAATTCCAGACATTTATCTCAGTAAAAATTGACACTTTAAGATGCAGAAGTACTCACGAGCTGAGCACAATTTTGCACAGCAGCATGTATTTGAGCGCCGTAATGGCTCTGGGGCTGTCGATGGAGTCGTAACCCTCGAAGGCCTCAAAGAAGTAGGAGTAGGCCGTCTTCCAGTCCTTCTCCTCTGCCGCGTGAATGATCCCTGCAGCAAGACATGACACAGCGCGACATGAAGCGTTTTACGGTCACAGTAAGAGACATAAACCTCCGTGAAGTGTGAAACGTCCACAAAGCCGGATGAGGCTCGTTTAAACTGTAAAGTTACACCGAAACCAGCAGGGACCTTTCACCTTTGGTGTGTTCATAGGTATGATGTTCTTGTTCTTGCTTTTAAAGAGGAGAAAAACTGAAACGTTGACATAAACTATCCCGAAATTGGGAAATCGCGCGAGTAAGAAAGAATCTAGAGCTGCTTCAGACAGTTTCTAGCAAGCAGTTGTGACGATTAGATCGGTTTTAATCGCCAAAAATGAAACATTTCTTTTAAGCCATCAGAGATTTTGAAGCATCAGCTCGATTCCCATCTGACCTGACTGCATGTCCAGCGTCGCCTGGAGCTTTGGGGGACAATAAATGGCGTTCGCCGTGGTTCTGGCCGAGGTCAGGGCGGCGCGGGCCTTGGGCAGGTTACTGAGAGCGTGGTATGTCTTGCTTTCGAGCAGCTGGACCTCGACGAGGAGCGCTTTGTCGTCCATCTTCTTCAGCTCCTGCAGCAGCTGGGAGCCTGGAGGAAGGAGAGCGAGACCGAGTCAAAGTCATGCCCACCAAGTGTTGAACATTACTACAAAACTGTGACACACAGATATGAACCTGCTGCTTGTTTCTCTGTTTTAATCTGCTCAACATAAGAAAAAGGTGATTATTATCACCTTTTTCCTAAAAACACCACATCGAGTAAGCAACAAAACTCACCAAGAGCCAAGGCCTCCTGGTATCTTTGGGTATCAAAATAGAGGGAGATCAGCCGAGCCTGAAATCGGAGAGAATGTTAAAATGAGCCACGGAGAAAACGCCAAGCCAAACCGCTGAAAATGTTGGGCTGACCTTCATTTCATAGAACCGGGGTTCTCAAATGTTCACGTTTAAAGATTTGGATCTTTAAACGTGAAAATTAAAAGCTACTATCTTAGCTTTTAATTGCTGAATCCTTTTTCATCACCTGTCTCAGTTGGACAAGTTTATTCAGACCTCTTACATTCCAAGAGGTGAACTAAAGGTCAGTGGCCATCAAAAAAAAAAAAAAAAAAATTATTTCAGATACGTTATGTGCATTTAAGAGTAAGCTGCAAAGGGAAAACGTGACAAATAAAGACAAGAAAGTATAAACACAAAAAAACAACTTCATCGGACTTCATCCGATTTACTAGATGAAGTCAAAAGCTCAGAACTCTGGTAAAACTTTCTAATATCAACAGGAAATGAAAGGATTCAGAAAATAGACTTCACTTAATTCAGAAATTAAAATGGAATCCACTGGAAAATTATGAATAACTCATAATTTGCGACATTTCTTTGGTAACAATATCATTGTTACATTGATATTTACAACAAACATCATTTTTTATATTAAAATTCAGAAAAGAACAAAAGTTATACATCGCAGCATCTAGAAAAAATAAAAACAACTAGTGTATGCTTTGAATGAGCTGCTTAGACACAGGGCCTTATATAATTACTTTTTTTAACCAAACTGTAGTTTAAGGATTTCAGGTTTTACAACATAAATATGTTATTTATCATAAAAAGATAATTAAACAGCTACTCATTTTATAATTTTAAAAATTGTTGTTTTTAAACAGCTAACCGGATCTCATCAAGAATAAAATTGTCTGATTTCCATCTATGGCTGATGGGATAGTACATCACATCTCTACATGAAAGTCATTTCACTTCAAGTTCCTCTGTTCGCCACTTCAATTCAGATCCATAAATGTGGAGCGACAGTAAACATTAATTTCACCATCTTTAAATTAAACACTGCCACAGTTCTTTTCAACAAGATAAATGGAAAAAAAAACTGTGATATTCCCTTTGTCAAATAAAAACTCCGACCGTTTCTTAATGCCAGAGTTAGATATGACAGCTTGGCCAAGACGTCCAGCAGCAGCCATCAGATATTGCTTACAGGCTGTTTCATCACATGTGTACAAGCTCCAGGTTTTATCATTCATTTGCCATGATATAAACAGTCTTATTTAATGACGACTTTCACTTTAAGATGGAAACCTTTCCCGCTCCCTTGAGCCACCGCGTTTTAAGAACCGATCCCCTCCGAAGCCCCTTCACGTTTGTACAGAAAGCGGAAATAAAAAACAAAAGCAATTAGTTCAGAGTAACTTAATATTTTGGCAGGAATTGTTTCATTATTGTAGGAGTACTCAGCGATCAGGTTTTGGTCACTGCGTCCTGGAATCAGGTTCACTAGATACAAAAAGTCAAATAAGAGAGATACATCTTCTCTTACTGAGTAAAGTTACAAATTCACATAGAAAAGTGCGGTTGAGGATGGATTAGGTGCCGCTCGATGCACCCGCTACATTAGACGTACTGACCTCCAGAGCCTGTCGTAGGAAGGTCCGCTTCTCTGCCTTTGCCCACTCGATGCATTCCAGACACAGCTCCACCTCCTGCCCGGTCGCTGCCTCCATGTCCAGGAAAAGGTCCAGCAGAGAGCGGACGAGCCGGGCCGCCTTGGCTTTGCTGATGGAAATCAGGAACGGTCTCACAAACTTCAACAAGCCTCCGAGCTCTGCAGAAAGATGAGAACCGTCAAAACTTTATAGTTCAGCACCTTTGCTTTCCTTTTAAAGGTAGTACGTAAATAGCCAGACAATTCAAAATTAGAGCAAACTTGGAAAACAAAATTATTTTAAAGAACTTTTTAAGTGATTGTGGGGGTTATTTTGTAATCATTTGGAGGCAAAATCTAAAACTAAATTCACTCCAACAACTATGACAAACATTAAACAAAAACATTACCTGCAGCCTGCCCCGTCTTTGCCAGGAGTGTTCCCAGCTCCAGGATGCTTTGCTCTTTAACCCTAACGGCCTCCTCATCGTTCTCCTGAACGTCTCGTCTCACTGTTTTAAAAACAGAAACGTTAATGAAGATGACTGATTAAAAACAAAACTAACGAAGCAATTTCTCTGAAGCGCATAAACCCTGGTCCCTAACAGCCTTCCGAAATGGGGCTGCAGCTGGTTGCTTTACAGAAGTAAGCAGTATCACAAGTTTCTGGAAAGTACACACTTTATTGATTCTGGGGTTGGGATCTACATAAAATGTGACCCCCAATGTGTACCTCCGCCGCCTCCCATCTCATTACTGAAGCTGTGTCAGTGTGCCAAACCAGTATAAACTATTTCATATCAATTTACGGCGATACAGTCAGAAAATGCCTAAATGCCATTTTATTTTCTAAACACTTTGTGTTACAATATTTGCACTGATTTTAGTTCTGATTGCAGTTTGAGCCAGTTACATGAAATATGGCAGATTAGAAAACCCAATGCCAAGGAAAACAACTCAAAGAAGCCTTTGGCAGACCTTTTTGGAATTAGCACTATGTTTCCTTACACAGACTATAAGCAGATGATGAAGAATTACTTTAAAGAATTTGTCATCAAAGTGTCATTTTCTGACAACTTATTTAAAATTACTTTAAGTACATTTCCCCCAAGACAGTCGTGGAGTTGAATTCAACTAGCTTTAATTGTCCACGTTTAGAAAAAACTGTTTTTTTTCTTAAAGTTGGCTCATATATTTCAATATAAAATGATTTATGTTGAACTTAATGCTTCTTAAAAGTGTGCTAACTGACTCACAGATTATCCGGCTAATCTGTTCAGAATCAGAGTCAGATTAAACATAATGGGTCCTGAAGTAAACAGAGCAGAGACTAGTTGACAGTTATTTGGCAGGTGTGACAGGGCAAATTATTGTCCGCCATGTCTACAGACACATATTACCTTCTGATATATAACGTTAGGAAAATGTGTCCGATTTGAACTTGCTGACTTACAAGCCGATTTTAAACAAGTTGCTAATAAATGTCCCAGAGATAAGTCGGTGAGTGTTTGCCTTTCCTAATCATGGAGCTGATTTCACTGTGCTCACATTACAACAGGCTAATAACGCTAGCCGCAGCACTGGCCCTTCAAACGGGATAGTTGGACACAGAACCTATATGCTGTGAGGAAATGCCACGAAAACGAGCAAAGTTCTTGAAAAGAAGTCCGTCTTTTACGACTGCTGGGGGACACATGGGAACCATGGGCCTAAAGAGAGAGCTGAGCCGCTACGGAGCTAACGTCCAGCTGCTATCGGTTCAGCAGTGAGTCAGCACGGCACAGCGCCGGTTCAAGCTGCTGGAAAGCCTCCGACAGTCACGGAGAAACACGGAACAAACAGGATAAGAGGAACCGGGTCTAACGGAAGAGGGAAATAAACACCCACCGATTGAATGAAGGATGTCAATAGACGCATTCCGATCCGTGCTAATGAGAGACTGAGCTCTCTGGAATTCAACCACTGCTGCGGCCGCCATCTTCCTTATTCAAATACTACTTGAATGAAAAGTACGTGCGGCGAATACGTCTCTTGGGCGGCTGACGTCAGTGTGCTCTACGCTATGCGTGACTTAGTGCACTTCGGGAAATGTAGTATATTGGCTGAACAGGTCCCCCCAGGGATTCCAAGTCTTCCAAATCAGCATTGAAGACAAATGTATTTATAGGCTTATTTGTGATATCCTTACATATCTTATATGTTTATCAGCTGCTCTGACCTTTGTTGTGCAAGAAACTGGAAAAGACAAACCTCACACCATATTTGTCTGCCTCTTTTCAAAACACATTTGATGTATAAAGTGGGGGCAAACAATGGACATTGAAATAATTCTTTAATTATGTTTATTATTCATCTACTTTTCTTGAAAGAGCAGAGAAATACATTTGAACTAAGAAACACACTCGTTGAAATATTATCTCGGTCCACTTGCAAAAAGGAAAAAAAAAGAACATAAAAGACTTTATCTGAGTGACTTATACCAATAATTATATTTTCTTAAATAAAGTGATTGATAAGTCAGTACCAGGCCATTGTGGTTTCACAATTCTGTTAAACACAACAACAGGAGCGGACAATGTGCTCCACATTATTTGGGGGGAACAATTTGAGATAGTAGTGTTTTGTGAAAGTATTTAACTGAACCTTTTTTGCATTTTGTCACTTTAAACAACAAAATACAGTGCATTTTACTCCAATAACATGTGATGCGTTGGGAGAAAATTATATACACAACTGGAAGTTAATAGCCGATCTCCATGGCGCTCATGTCGCCCATATACCGCTGCTGCTCACCCTAAAGTCCCGATCTCTTTGGGTTTCTGGAAAAGTCAGTCTCGACGCCCGCCAGCAGGGGTCGCCGTTTCATCGCAGATCCTCGCGATCCGCGGCGGCCGCAGCTACGCCTTTGCGTCAACCATCACAGATCACAACATCAGCTCGCGCTGCATCCCGCATCTCGCGGCCATCGGGACCAGGAGCACACCTTCATCTGAGCGTCCATTCCACAACAGCCCGGCACCGTCTGCACACTGCCGACAACCAGGCCAGTTTATTACGCTGCCTGCATCTGTTGTGCTTTCTTTCTTTCTTCTCTCTCTCTCTCTCTCTCCCTCTCTGGATCATCTCGGATTATTTTTTTTTTATTTGCTGCAATTACTCTGTTCGAGATGGTTTAATATTTTTCAAACGCGTCATTCTAAGGAAGGCCGTCATCTTTCAAATCATTGAGCTGGAGATCTGGTGAGTTTGTTTGCTTTCTTGATGTAATCCTTGCGCAGGGAAAAAAAAAGAAAAGAAAAAAAGCCTGTAGCCGCTGGTTGAGTAGAACGGATTTGTGGATTCCTCTTCTTGAGAACGAGAAATGCGCACTTATTATTTCTAATGAACAAAACATAATAATTTAAGTGTAATCAAAATGAGCACAATGGTGGTAAATGTATCTGTGTATGTTGTAGAGTAACAGACGGGGTGGGGAGAGAAAAAGAGTAATAATAATAACGTCTCTATTTGTGAGCCACCGCCTATCAGAGCGACAGATCTGTCTTGGTCGCACAAATTCAGCACCACGGAGAGCGCAGCATGCACGTAGCTCCTCATCCCTGCAACATTAATCCGGTAATATCACGTGTGAAAATAAAATGGGATGTTCTGGTATTTCTCCCGCACCTCAGGAGCCGGTAATCATGGTTGACAACATGATGAAGATGATGATGATATGATGAAGGAACGAAGCTTGTTGGATCGAGGGTCTTTAACGCTGCAGTGAGGGAGGGAGGAAGTGGAGGAAGGGGGAAAGGGGGGTGAGGGGGAGGTGATCCAATATTCAGCGTGTTTAGTGGGTTTTAATTGAGAGGAAATACAAATGTGACCTTGGCTTTTTTTATTATTATTATTTGTGGCTCAATACTGGATAAAAGTCGACCTCCTTCACCTTTTTTTTTTTTTAATTATTATTACTAAAATGGTGTTTACGGTCCGGCCGTCCATCTTAGTGCGGGGGATGGGGGAGACGCATGATTCACTCTGATCCGTCCGCCATAAATCTCACACTGTAAATTATGGATTATGGATCCATCTTCAATCATCCGTGTAGCTCAAATCCACCGTTTTTTTTTTTTTGAAACGGAAGGGAAATTATTTTTGGATTTCAAAATGACTAAAAAGAAAACATTTAAACTATGTATTCAAGCCCACTTTACTGAAACGCGCTACGGCCGCATCCAGACATCGTCAAATAATAATAATAAAAAAAAGTCTAAGTTTGTGTTCATCAGTCTCACAATAAATCCAGCTGTTCTGTATGAAGGCCTCAGAGGTTCTTTAGAGAACATTAGTGAACAAACAGCGTCGTGGACATTAGATAACACAGCGGACATGTCAGGTGAAGTTAAAGCAGGTTGGGTTATAAAACGACATCCTCAGCAAGTTAATCTTTAGAAAGAAAAAAAAAATCGAAACATTACCACCATGTATCACTCTGGATACCCACGGTGAAACGTGGTGCTTGCGGGAATATCTTGGTGTGGGGATGCTTCACTCTTCAGAATGGCTGTGAAGACGGAGGGGGCTTAATACTAGCAGTCATGGAAGAAAACCTGTTACAAGCTGCCAAAGACTACAGACTGGAGAGGAGCTTCGCCTTCCAGCAGCATCAGAGCCATAAACATACAGCCAGAATTACAGTGGGACAGTGGGGGATGACAAGGAAAAGGAAAGCGGTACAAATTCCCATCTACATTTTGCCACAAGACATGTAGGGCACTCTTACTGGCATCACCCTGAATCCAACTGCAAAATATAGTGATGGCAGCATCATGCTGTGGGATTGTTTTGCTTTATAAGGCACAAGGAGGTATGATCAAGTTGTTAGGTGAATGGAAAACAACAAAATATGAAAACATTGACACTGGAGCTTCACCTGTGTATTCAGAATAGTCAAAGTCCATGCCTTAATACCGGGCCTCAGAATACGTTTTTATGGATGCTGTCCATCCAAGGGGACTGATGTTGAGGTATTGTGGAAAGGAAAATTGACAAGATTTCGCATAGCTGCTGCAGATATAGAACAAAATAATCACAACTCCAATTGCAGCAAAACGTGGTTTCCGCAAGGTACTAATTGGCAATAATTTAGTTATTCATGAACGTAACTTGTATTGTTGTTTATTTTAAATTTTTTTAATTTTTTTTTTTTTTTTTTTAGGGAAAACAGGGTTTAGTACAAACACATTCAACAGTTTCTAGGTTTTTAACTTTAAGCCCTGTAATCCAGATTCTAAGTGTGTAATTCGCCTCTTATTTGATTACTACGCAGATCATTGTGTTGGTTCATTATGTGACCAAATGTGAAATGTGGGGGGTGGGGGGACTGTTCATAAGCAGCGCAATGCCTTCTGGTGGCTTATGATGCATTCTGCCTCTTAGAGATTCAAATCAATGCTTCTAACATCCTGAGGTATAAAACCACTCTGAAGATATCTGATAGAGTTTTACAGAGCAGAGAGCTGTGATGTTATCTAAAATGAGCCCAATGACTGGAGAATGACTCCTTATATATATATCTTTACCAACTATGTTTCTGCTTCCAGGAGGTGCAGGCTGTCCAGGTGATAGATACCCCCTCAAAGAGCTCAGACCTCTGACCCTGACGCTCCTGGACGCCTCCTACCAGCCGCCATGGGAACCGTTCTGTCTCTGTCCCCCAGCTACCGGAAGGCGGCGCTCTTTGAAGACGGCCCCGCCACCGTGGGCCACTACACGGCCGTGCAGAACAGCAAGAACGCCAAAGACAA
Source organism: Poecilia latipinna (assembly GCF_001443285.1). Lineage (NCBI taxonomy): Eukaryota > Metazoa > Chordata > Actinopteri > Cyprinodontiformes > Poeciliidae > Poecilia > Poecilia latipinna. The sequence goes on from NW_015112744.1 coordinate 473,473, forward strand.
GAACCTGAAGCGCCACTCGCTCATCAACGTGCTGCCATGGAAGCGGATCGTGGCGGTGTCGGCCAAGAAGAAGAGCTCCAAGAAGGTGCAGCCCAACGCCACGTACCAGAACAACGTGTCCCACCTGAACAACGAGAACCTGAAGAAGTCGCAGTCCTGCGCTAATCTGTCCAGCTTCACCCAGGATCAGAGCAGCCCGGCTCTCAGCAAGAGCTCCAACAACACGACATCCTCGGTCAAGAAGGCCCCACTGACTAACTCCAATGTGGCCCCCGGCACCCCAAAGAGAGTGATCGTTCAGGCCTCCACCAGCGAGCTGCTGCGCTGCCTGGGGGAGTTCCTGTGCCGGCGCTGCTACCGCCTGAAGCACCTCTCCCCCACTGACCCGGTGCTGTGGCTGCGCAGCGTAGACCGCTCCCTGCTGCTGCAGGGCTGGCAGGACCAGGGCTTCATCACGCCGGCCAACGTGGTCTTCGTCTACATGCTGTGCCGCGACGTGGTCTCCTCCGAGGTGGCCACGGAGCACGAGCTGCAGGCCGTCCTCCTCACCTGCCTCTACCTGTCCTACTCCTACATGGGCAACGAGATCTCCTATCCGCTCAAGCCCTTCCTGGTGGAGAGCTCCAAGGAGACCTTTTGGGACCGGTGCCTGTCCATCATCAACCTGATGAGCGCCAAGATGCTCCAGATCAACTCCGATCCCCACTACTTCACTCAGGTGTTTGCCGACCTGAAGAACGAGAGCCAGAAGGAGGAGGAGAGGAGCCGCCTGCTCATTGGCCTGGACCGGTGAGGGGATGCTGGGGGTGGGGGGAGGAGATGGGGAGGAGGAGGAGGGGGTTAACTCCAGTCTGGCATTTTGACATCTTTTAAGAAATGATCAATGATGCTATTTATTCACTACTGTCCAAACTGCCGTGACGCCAGGTTACACGAGGGAGTGTTCCATATTTGTATGAAGCAGTTTTGACATTTGGTTTAATATTTGCATATACTGAAAGGATCACAATGCTCCCCCAAGTACAGTACTTTTTTTTTTTTTTTTTTTGCTTTAAAATGTCAGGGCCAAAATCTATTTTCAAACTTGCAAATAATGTAAACCCAAGAATGAAGGCTTTTTTTTATTTTATTTTAAGACTTATTATACCGGATTGTACACGAGTCATTCTTTGATTCTTCAGATTTCTTTTGCTCTCTTGTAAATCGTTTCATGGTCTTGATCAACACTTCAGGCTTTCTGAAGGTCCTTCAGACTTTAAACAGTTTGGTCTACATTTCAGAAAACCCATTGCCAGGGCAAACAAAAAAGCTTTAGGATGCTTTTCGCCAAAACGGTGAAGAGTCGACAGGGAAGGTGGATGGAGTTGAACGCAGGATCATCCTGCCTCCGTCGTGCTGGAGGCCGCAGAAGACGTACGGCTGCCGTGGCAAGACTTGTAAATCGATACTCGAGGTTTTTTCTTATCACGGGATGCTTTATCAGCATTTTTTAGTGCAGCACCTCAGCACTGATTTACATATTATGTGCCACCCAATAGGTTTCGCGGCTGGCAGCCTGTGTGAAAAAATACCAAAGAATGGCAGAGAGAATTAAGGATTTCCACAAGGGAAAAAGAGATTCCCATGGAGATATAAAATGAAAACCTCAGCTGCAGCGTGATCCATGTCTCAGGTTCTGTGTCCAGTCTTAAAAGACACGACTTCCAGCTTCTGGAACAGGATTATATTATTTTAGAATAGTCCATCTCCCTCATTTTTTCTTTCTTTTTTTAGTACACACTGCACAATTGTCCAAAAAAAAATAAAATAATAAAAGCCTTGAATGACCTTCAGAAAGACATCTTGTTGAAGACCTTTATGAAGGATTATCAGATTTCTTGGGAGGCAAAACTGAAAGAATTTAGAGATGATTTATAAACACTGTATATACACGTTACGAAAGAAAAAACAAAACAAAACAAAAAAACAAACGCCAGATTTGGGTGAGTTCTTTACCAACTGTTAGATAAGCATAATTATATAAAATACAAGACAAAAAAAAAAGAACAAAAAAAAAAACTGTATGAAAAAGCTGCAGCAATGAATGTGAACAGGACTGAAGCTGCAGCTGCCCACCAGTGACCTTCTGACTGTTTGACGATGTGATGTGCACTGCCTACTGCAGGAGGGTGAGGGCCATCGCCTGACTGGATTGCTTCATGCTCCACGGATGAACAAGGCAACTCCCGCTGCCTCTCTGGGACATCCCCTCCACTGACACGGATGTTTTTGTCTTTTTCTTCTTCTTCTTCTTCTTCTTCTTTTTCCTGCGGCGATGCATATCTGACTGTCAGAGGACAGAGATCCCAATCGGAGCCTGAGTTTTATTAAGGGTGGTGAGGTAGAATGGCCGGGGGTGAGGGGGTTTGGAGGGGTCAGTCAGTGGACATTCAGCCCTGCTTTGTTGAACTTTTGATAAAAAAAAAAGAAAAAAGAAAAAGCAAAACGAAAAAAAACAAACAAACAAAAAAAAAACTGGACGATGAATATCGTGTGTTCGGAAGGACTTACATTATTTGACAAAAAGGAAAAAGGAAAAAAAAAAAAAATGAAAGACAACATGTTCATGGATGTTTTTGCTCCACGGGGCTTTATTTATTGCTTTGTTTTCCAACAAGTTTTCTTTTTCTACTTAGAAATGTAACATTTTGCACGTGTGCCATGCAATTTTACGAAGCCTCCAGGAGCTGTTATTATTATTATTATTATTATTATTATTATTATAATTATTAGGATTATTATGTTTCTTCCTTTTACTTGATTTGCGAACCGACTGCATCTGCGTTAAGAGAATGCTGTGAACAAAGTGACGCTAGTTTTATTTATCTCTGCTTGCTAAAATAAGGCTATTTATTTACCAGGGAAGAAAAAAAAAAAGTTTCTTTGTACTTTTTCTGTCGACGGGTTGTGTTGCAGCCACTCTTGTGCTCATGCTTCAGCATTAAAAATGTTCTTACGGTGCCATATCATTGAGGAAAACACTACTGAGACACTGGACGTTGAGGCAACTTATCCCAACATCTAACTTATTGCCATTTAGGTATTTATTCAGCTGGGCACATTGGAGTGATGAGAAAGGGAAGGACTCTCAGAGGAAGGGGTTGTTGGTGCAGGAGGCGCGCTTATCCTTGGTGAGAATGAAGATTGAGCTGGTTTGTTTATGTTTTGGGCCCATTTATCGAAACCTGCGTTTAATCTGACCATCACCAACACCATTTGCAGCCTCCATTGTCACCATGCCAAAACTACACAGCTTTGAGATTTTATTTTATTTTTTTTAACTTCAAGAAACCCAACCTGATGCTCCACATATCAGAAGCAGATAACAGCTGCAGTCTATATATGTATCTAAAGATCACCTATTGAAGATATCTTGTATGAATCGTTGTCTCCCGATTAAGGAGACGGTGGGAATCAAAAAGTGCGGGGCTGCGCTTTTCCAAATAGCAATCCGTGTTATTTCTGTTTTAGCTCTTTTGGGTTTTCTTCAGACCAGGCAGGAAGGTCGGGTTGAAACAGACTAAATCATTTCCCCCCCCTCTCAGCTTGAAATGTGCCATGTTTCTTCACTTGCATTGTTCACTAGTTGTTTATAAGCTTATAAAACATGAAGAAGGAAAAAAAAAAAGACTAAATTGATAGTTGAAATATTTCTGTCGGATTCTTTTTCTGTATCTTGTCGTTTGTAGATAAAACAGTGATTTAAAAACTTCAAAAGGATTTGCTCAATGAGCTGCAGGTTTGTGTGTGCGTGTGTGTGTGTATGTGTGCGAGAATGCATGGCTGAGTGTATGTAAGCTGCAGCGTTTATTTGTACAGAAGAATGTGTTGTTTTCTTAGAGGGATAACTTGGCAAACAGCAACCATACGCAGTGGTACCAGGACTCGGTGGGAGGAAGGTGTACATGCTGTTCGATAAAGTCGTTCTTTTTTTTTCTTTTTTTTTTTTTTTAAAAAAAAGGAAAATGACAAAAAAGAAAGCAGTTGCTGTAATTTAAACTTTTTTTTTTAGTATGTTTCTGCTTATTTTAATTTATTTTTGTACTGTGATGAAAAAATAAAAATGCACTGATCGCTCAATTTTTGTCTCTTGTGATATTTTATGTCGCTTCCAGATCCTTAACGTCACACCGAGACTTGTTTCTTGAATCAAAGTGTGCAAAACGTAAGGCCTACAGCGATGTGAAAAAGTATCTACTCCCCCTCACAGTTTTCTTGTTCTTGCTAAAAATGTTTTAGGCCATCATATTTATTTTAATTTGGTTTCCAATCCTAAGGGAAACAAATGATCCAAAACAGCCTCAACCAGTCTGAAGAAGTAATTACTCCCTTGATTTAACTGGTTGGGCCACTTGGAGGCAGGAAGAAAGTATTTGGGCTTCAATTTACCCATATGGGAGGGTAAACTGTCATATAACTTTGACTGGGTCACTTCAAAATCTTCATTTAGCTTTTTTTTTTTTTTTTTGGAGTTATTCAGAAATGTGTTGATATCTTTGGATTATCGTCCTGCTGCATAACCCAGGTGAGTTTTGACCTAAAACCGATTAACTGATTGCTGGACATTTTCCAAAATGAAATGTTCCAACAGCTAAATTAAGTTGCAGCAAAGCAACCACATACCATCACAATGCCAGCAGCATGCTTGGCTTCCCTAAAAAGTCCACTTCTGTCAAGTTAGCACCAATCAGAGCTGCCAACTCTCTAGCCTTTCTTCCATTTTTCACTCCACCCACATCGCAAACGTGGAATCAAGCAAGCACAAAGCAAAACGCATATTTTGCCATTCTGTCGTTTACGATTGATAAATGTGAACACAGCAGCAGTTCTCACTTTTTTTTTCCTAATCAACAGCCCCACTTTTAAAGCACCAAGGTGCAAGGAGTGAATGCCCACGCCTGTAGACATCTGAGGATATACAACCACTAGATTGAAACAGGAAGTCGATTCGAGAGATCAAAGCTTCTTCAATTATCCTGTTCAATCTGCTGTGTCCAAGAAGAGAGGTGATGCTTAAGGTTTGGACAAGCAGCGGGAAATTATTCATTCATTTAAACAGTCCACTTATCACACAGAAGCAAATACATACTATGTGATATTCTAGATACTGTAGTTCTTCATGAAATAAAGAACAGGCCATATTTTGTCTATGTTCCGAATCGTACAACCCAAAAATGCTTTCAACTCTTTGAAATAAAACTTGCTTACAATCTGGCTGAAATAGTCATTTTTTTTAAAATACAAAATAAATGTAAGCAGATTTAAAGCCTCAGCTTCTTTTTCAGTCACTTTTCCGAGAGGAATTGAGTTTTATTGCCAGCGCAACGTCAGTCTCTGCATTACAGGCAACAGACACACACTCAGAGGCAGCAACTGAAGCAAATACCATTTATTAATAAATTGATTAATGCAATATTTATCATTGTGGAACATCATAAACAGCTGAACCTCAATCATACAAAAACACTATGCACAACACAGAATTACAGCATTTTCCCTTTAGTTTTACTTGCGATATATATACTTTTTAATCATATATAGTATGGAAATATTACAAAATATAAACTTAATATAAAATTAGGCACATATTGAAGGAAAGGTGCATACACACAGATATAACTTAAAGCCGCTGACAACAGAAATTACAGAGAGAAGATATAATCAGTTGTGATTTGGCTGACATGGATTGGGTAAAAAAACAAACAAAAAAAAAAACAATAGATCACAGTGAGGTGAAGGATATAATGGCACAAAAGCTGTCATACAGATTTAGACTAATGTTTAATGGGATAAATAGAAATAAGATGGTTTTTAACAATATTTCTATATTAGCTAAATGTCAAATTTAAAAAAAAAATCCCAAAAATAAATCAAAGAAAAATAAATCTGCCAACACTGCATATTTTTGCTTTAAATACTAATAATAATAATAATGTATACATTGTAATGTACGGAATTTTTCAGAAACAACAAGTGATCAGAATATCCTGAGGGGTTAATTTTACAGATTTTACAGATTTACTTTTACAGATTTAGCCACAAATCAGCAAAAGTTAGAAAGTGCAGATGCAAGAACTTGACTGATTTTGGCTTTTATTCATTTGCTCTAAGGGCAGAACAGAAAACTACTCCAGCCTACAGCTTGTGACGGTTTATTTTGAACTATATAACTTGGGGAAACTACAACTCAGTTTTGAGCGTTTTGCCATGAGATTATATTGTATAAGTACTGTGTATAATTTTGAAACAACCTTTGAACTCTTATAATTTGTTACCAAATTGAAAAATTTCTAGTAATCTACGGAAGTGGGTTTGATTGTTAGTTTTTTGGGCTTTTCGGTTTTAAAAGTTTTCTCCTTGGACTTTGGCTGCTTTTTTCCGTCTTCTGTCCAGCTCCTGACCAGACTGCGCAAGCTCATAGATATAGATATTTACAGATGATGAACAGCAGTGGAAAATCAGGTCTTGAAATCTGATAAAGATCTTCCATGCACCATCTTTTAGTTGTCTGCCAAATTTTCAGCAAATAGTTGATTGGAAATGATCATGTCAAGGAAAAAAAAAATAAAAATCTGTTTTTTTAAAAGTGTTTCACAGATTCATGAAATGAAATGGGAACAAACTGTTTTTGTGATGAGCCGAGCGAAAAAGCATCAAAAATCCAAAGCAAAAACATTAAGGGCCCAAGAACCTTTTTTTTTTTCTTTTCTTTTTTTTTTTTTCAATTTTTTGAATAATACCATTTTGATGGATTACAACAAAATCTCACTCATGGGAAGTAAAATATGAAGAAAAAAAAAGGGATTAGAACTTTTCAAACTAAAGTTCTTTTTGCTGTACCAAAAAACCCTGTGTATTTCCAAAATACCTAAAGTAATAAAACAGATTTGTAGCATTTGTGCAGCATAAGAACAGAAAAACACGCCATATGTGAATATATAGATTATCGTCGATGGCTACATGATTAATGATAAATAATGATGTACGTAGCTTTACAGTTTTTTGTTTTTAGCTTCGTTGCAACATGAAACTCGGATAGTGAGAAGTCTTATCCATATTTCGGAAAGTACCAAATTTGTCTCGAACTCTTTCTGAAATATTTAAAGTAACAATCAAATATTGTTTTTAGTAAAATGACGATAAATTTGAAATACTGTGTACTCTATAAAATGCTTTGGGATATCCATAATTCTTCTTTGCAATCTTTTTTAATTTTACTTGAAAACATTGAGTTCATGATAACAGAGTAAAACAAAACAAAACAAAAAATCATGAAGCAAAACAAAACAAAAAAAATCCTTGAACGCCCAGCAGTACAGTGAGCTATGCTGGCCCAGGAGCCAAGTGATTTGATGTAGAGTGGAGACATGCAATGAGGGAGACAGGAGAAGGAAAGAAAGCAAAAAAAAAAAAAAAAAAAAATGAAGCTTTGTTCACCAACACCCCTCTCTGGCCCGGAGAGAAGAGCTGAAGTAAGAAATGACATAAAGTCCATCCTAATGATGAGCGGTGAAGAGCCGAGCGGAGAGGAGGGAAAAGAGGAAAATCCAGTGGGAAATTACCACGCTGGAGGACATGCATGCAGAGCTGCACTGCTACAGCTCACACACACGCACAGCAACACTCCTTTGTAGACTGTCTAATAAAACCTGCAACACTTCCCTGA
>NW_015112744.1:484486-505128 GCF_001443285.1 Poecilia latipinna
TCTTCAAAAGGTGAAAACATTGTCAAAGTGATTAAACAATACCTGGATAAATCCCACACAGTTGGATGACTGTGCTGCCTGAAAGTGCACTAAAGTTCTCCTTCCTGTTGTGAAGCACAAAGAAAGCTTTTAGTCCAGAGAAAACACAAGGGAGCTTTTGGCTGTGTGGTCCTTTTGTGTCTTTTTGCTTGATTTGGTCATTTATGCAATTCCCATTAAAACATCTAGAAAGACATTTAATCCTCCTATAACCAGCTGTGTGGAAATTGTAAGTAGAACATGGAGATTAGGCAGATATTTCCTGTTGTTCAAAGAAAACGGCAAAGGAAGTGAACATTTCTGTAAATGTTCTGGAGCTCTCTAGTAACTTTCAGGATCAAAACTAGAACGACAGTCAAAGTATCAAAGAAACTGTACATGAATGCATTTTTTATTTGTTTTTTATAGTTAAGCGTATCTAAGGTTTAATATAAAGACAGCATGAATAAAAAAATGATTACTTTCAAATTCAATACAACTGTCTTGTCGCTCCTATTATTAGCAGACTCTCCTAAACACCAGGAGCCATGTAAACAGAAATCAAATCAATCTGATTGGTCCTTTTAAAGCAACATCCTAAAACAGTAAAATAGATAAAGAAAGTGATTAGACGACAAGTTGAAAAAATATATATTTAGGTCAGAATTTTAGCTTTTTCTGTTCAGTCTCTGGATGGATTTTAACATCAAAATATACTAAATGAAGAAAAATCTGAGAAAATATTTGGGTATATTTCTTTGTTATATTATATTAATGGTTATCTAACTAGCTTGCCCAGCAGCAGCAAACTGTTTGACTTAGTGGTTAGCTTGTAAGCTAGCATGATAGCAGTTAGCTTGTTAGCTACAATGTAAGATGGGGGGGAAAAAAAACTGTTTTCTAGAAACAAATACTTTAAAGAAAGCTCCAGAACATCTACAAGAAAGATTTTCTGTGGAAAACGTTACAAAGATCAGAAATAAATATTTCACCTCAATGGGTAAATGGGGTTAGGATAGTTTGAGCCCAAAATCTCTACTTTGTCTGTTCAATCCAAGGACGGATTTGAATATTATTGCTAATGAGTGAGCTACGTATTCGTGGTGTGAATGGCCAGGGGCGTTTAGATGACATCGCCTTCGTGCAAACTGTGTGAATCTCGTTATTTTTAGTGGTTTTGTACTTTGTATATGCATCTTTTTTTCCCCCCCATTCGTTACCGTACAATGAAATCCACATCCTAAAATGTGACATTTGTGTTTGGTGAAATTCAGGGTTGACAGATTCTTTTGCAAAACAGAGAAAAACACTCTATGTTTAGCCAACACAAAAAAAGCAAAGGGATGACTTTAGCACAACTGACACCTTGTGGAAGACAAATCCAAGTGAAATCATGTGGTTTGCGCTGTGTGGGTTTCCAAGCTTTGAGAAAAGTAAAAGAAAAGTCTCCAAAGAGCTGACTGATGAAAAGAACTGTCCAAATGTGTCCAACCCCGTCTCTGTGGTCTATAGGTGAAGCTCTGAGCAAACTAGTGGAGTTAGAAAAGATAACCTGCATCTTTAGTCTCACTCAAACATGATCTCCGTCTGTATGAAGTGCTGGCAAGCAATTCTGATAAAGCATTGAGTTTTACGCCTACAGACAATATGAAATAAAATGAAGAGAGTTTAATTTGCTACTTGCTGTTCATTATTTTTTGCCATTCTTATGCAAGCAGGATGTGCTCAACACATTCTAACAAACATCCTGTGATGACAACTGAAATAATCTGTCACTGAGACTTTGGCCCAGTTTCATGATACACCTGTAAACATTAAGTAAAGCAGACATTCCAGGTTCTTCATCATCTCCGTTAGATAGGTACGGTGTTTGGTAGCATTGTAGTATTTGAAAACACAAATGGTACACATTAAAGCAAACATAATCAACCGTATTCTTCATTTTTCAAGGGTTCCCATTTGAGCCGGCCAACTGATGGAGCTTCAGGGATTAGAAATTCCTGTGAAACGTTTGGATTTTGACGATATTACGCAACAACGGTGTTTCTGAGAACAGCTTTTAGATAATCCGTCCTCACCTCGACTAACACTAGTCAGTATACAGCGAACTAAATATTGCACAAAGCAAATCAACTCAAATACAGATTTTAACCAAAGCAACAGTTCCCCTTTGGTAAGTAATAAGTGCATATTCTTTTAGCCGATGTCGCCTTCTCCAATGGTACGACTAGCAAAACTAGGACAAATTTGGCTTAGCTTAAAGAATCAATTCATACGTAGAGCTTCTTGCCACATCAACAGCAGCTCTGCAAATCAAAACAATCTTCATCATAATCTCGGAATGGTTTAAAATCAGCTGTTACGCTTTTCTTCTTCAGGCCCGCTTCAGTTGCCAGGAACAGCCAGGATGTAGCCGGCTCGACTCTTGGTGAAGTCCGGATGTGACTGGTTGATCTTTGGCTCGACGACGACCGTGCACTTTCGTCCGTTCATGCTGCACTGGATGGGGCTTGTAATGTTCACCTGCAGCTTCCTCTTCTCACTGTGAAGAGAACAGTAAACGGTGACATATAAATATTCAAAAAGCAGGGGGGTGAAAGTATAGACAGAAAGAAAAAAGTTTGAATCATCATCATCATCATCGTCGTCACAAAATCCTTCCTTAGATTCCGCAAACGTGAGGTGGAGTCAGATCGTTCATTCCACTGTTCTGCAGGCCAAAAAAGATGATTGGAGGATCATCTCCACTAAAATTAAATCCTTTAGCGTTAGAAAACTCTGTACGATGTGGATTATGCTATAAATTATGGTTTTACCCTCTCTCTGACATAAACAGCATCATAATCACAACTGTATCTCACATTTATCACACAGTCACACTCACACAGGTATACACAGACGCCCACTCAGTGAGGAACCATAAATCATCATCATACATACAAACTGAGTTATCTGTCTCACTCAGAAAGGCGCCTTTGACATTTTTCGCAGCAATACCGAAAAAAAAACAAAAAAAAACAAACTGTTTTGCATAAGAATGAAGCTTTATAAAAGGAAATGAAAAAAAATGTCTCAAAGTGATTTAGACACCGTGTAACAGAACACAAATAAATTCAAATTACTGCCTAGTATATATATAAATAATCTGGAATACATGTGGTAAAGAAATCTAAAGACATTATTTTTTCTAATTTTCATGAATTGTTTCTGTATGTAAACCCACCCTTGTTCTTAAAGAACAAAACAGTTTTATATCAAATCTGAAAATCCATCAACTCATACAATACAAAAAAAGGAACTGCTACCAGTTTGTTCAGCAGCACTCAAACAGTGCAGCAAGTTATCTACTTGTTTAACTATAGTTACTAGAGGTGTATTTAAAACTAATGTTTCAACAGATGACATATTAAGATGATGTTAGAATACAAAATACGTTAAAAAAGAGTCATAACAGGATATATAGAGTAGTAAAGGGTGGCTCAAAATCTTTGATCTAAAAGCAAATTTAATTTAACTGAATGTACTTGAACTTCAGCTGCTGTGATCAAAATAATGTTAAAATGACCATCTTAAAGCCAAGACTATTTTAGATCAAGAACACAAGAGGGTTCGACTCCTGGAGATAAAATATAGATATGAGGAATGACTGAAGAATTTATCAAATTACTCTAAATGACACGCCTAGTAAAAATACTTGAACTTGGTGAAACAGGGAAGTAACAAAGACTTTGGCTTTATCAGAATCAAGGGGCAGGAAATTTAAAAATTAACATCAGCAAAGATTCAGGAAGTCATTAGACGCCTCTTGTCTTACATCATCCATCAAAAGAAATTCCAAGATGTTGTAGTTTAAAAAGACTATCCGTATGTGAGAACAGGTGCATGTGATCAAAGCGTGAATGATTGTGTAGGAGAAAACAACGGTATTTAAGAAGGACAGCGGGAGCTGAATCTATATATACCGCTGCAGACACCATGGTCTGGGCATGTCTGAGAAGAGAGGCCGAGAAAATGAAGTGAAGAAACCATGGAGGAGAGCTATGGAAGGATCAACCCATTCTGTGTTTCTGGAGCAGAGAGCGGTAGTGGCCGGGCTTTTAGAGACTGTCACATCCAGTTAGACCCTCTGCGGGTGAACTGGGGCTTTGCCTCGTTTGCTCTCCGACAGGATCGATGGAGGGACTCAGCCAGTGAGAATATAATCAGCGGGAACCATGGGGCTGCTGAGGGAGACAGAAACGTGAGATAATGTTAATGTGATGGAAACCGAGAAGATGACTGTGTGATAATTGCTCTCTGGTGGAGTGGGAGGAGGAAGTAATGGGAATATAGAGCCGCCGGGGCCGGAGGGCTGACAGCACGATAAATAAATATGCATCTGATTCTGTTTGGTCAAGTGTTTGTTCTGACACACTTTCCCTGATGACATAGTTACTAAATTGTGTAAACAAATTCAGGTTTTTTTCCCCATCTCGCTCTGTGCCGCTTTAATCTAAAGTCTAAATTTCAGGCGTGAACCTATTGAATCTGACTTGTTGCACAACAACAAAATAAACAAGACGAAGAAAAAATAAAAAATAAGGCTTGTGCTGCCCACGCTGCACTCCTCTGCAGATCATGTGCAGCTCGGCTTTATCCAGGGTGGAAAAGGCTCAGGGTAGCGCCTGTGCTGGTTTCCATGGCAACCCCTTCTCCCCCCCCCCCTCCAGCCCCATGAACCCAACTCCCCCATCTGTCATGGCTGCCAGCCAGCCAATGGTAGTGTTTGCGATAGTGCGCAGCGATCTGTCTGTTCCTCGGTCCGTCTCTCATCGCGGTCCGTCTCCGTCTCACCGTGCTGCTGGAATGCCAGAGGGGATGCTGGGCCGAGCGCCGTGTGAAGGGCGAAAAACACCGAAACGCTCCCGTCCAAACCACCTCACCAAAAAAAAAAAAAAAAAAAAAAAAAAAAAAAAACAACACACGAATCTTTCATGCATTTCTGAGCCAAACCAAACAAAGACTCGTTTTTAAAGAAACAACGGTAAGCACTTTATCTCTAATGAGAAAGAAATGATGATCAGCTCAGTTCATTGACTGCCATATTTTACTCGTAGTCGGCTTGAGCCAGCCGGAATCCCCCCTTCAGTCGCCCCCCTGAACCCCGGGAGCAAACTTGGTCCATCATTGGATGGCCTCTTTGACTGGAAAATCAATTCTTTCCTTTACTCCAGCCCTCCCCCCCCAGTCCATTGCATGTGTTCGTCTTTGCCCTTCAAGCCACGTGAGTCCTGAATCACTTTTTTTCCCCAAAGGTGGCTCCTCTGTGTGAACAAAAAGAGGCTGGAGAAAGACGAAGGCGAGAAAATGAAATCTGGGAGGAAAGAAAAGCTGAATGTCAGTTTACCCTTCATACCTTATTATTAGCGCCAAAAAATAAACAACAGATTGTGTAGTTTCATAGAAACCAAATAATTCTATATTTTTTTAAATCATTTTTTCACACCTAAAAATAGGTTGGAAAATATTCTGATGAAGAATTATTATTAAAGTTATTTTTACATGCGTCAGTACTTTAAACAGATCTTGTTATAATTACTTTGTGTGGCTTAAAAGTAGACTCACTTTCACAGGAGTGCATTTAGAGTGCATTATGTTTTTGTTTTCTCAGTAAGAGCATAAAAACCGTCCCGGTGCAGGAGCCCTTCTTCCATTACAAACAATGACGGCAGTTCAGCTCTTTGAACGAGTGTCCCATTTATGAGTGACATATTTTAACCTAATCGAATAAAGAGCCAAGAGAAGAAAGTTGGAGGACAGAGTAATAAAGGGTGACCTTGGATATGGAATCATCAAGTGAAACGAAAAAGGGAAAACAACAAGTCTTTCTGTTCCTCGCAGGATCAAAATTAAAAAATGTGATATTATCTGAGGTCCTTTTTGGATATATTTCTCCAATCATTTACTTAGAGGTTAGTCCGCTGCATTATAATGTAATACATCGCTTTAGCCTTCCATATCCAACTTTGTGACCGTTTGAATCGACATAAAGTTATCTTGTCCTCGCCTTTAGTATTTTACTCTTTGTTGTGTTTTATATTTATAACTTAAAAGGATCTTTGGGTTTGTTATTTATGTGCTTTCACTGTAGAATCAAAAATGACAAGAATCTTAATTTTGGTATTTGGCAGAGAAAAAAACTGTCACAAATTAACATCAAATAAAAAGTGATTGCATCCATGTTTACCGCTGTTCCTTTCTTCTTCTTCTTCTTCTTATTTCAAATCTCTTTAGTGAGGTAGATGGGTTATAATTTAATTAAAATTTAAAAATGCTTAAGTAAAAATAGTCCCAATTTTAAAACAAGTCTTTAAAAAGATAGGAAAACAAGGTCAGTGGAGGAGGGACGAGATGCAGTGGAGATCGCCTCGGATGCATTAAACCATCCAGCTCACCTTCTGAGTCATTCCTCTAACAGGGTACTGGACTGTCCCCCAAGCTGACAGCTGCTAAAATATATGTAGGTACTGCAGGTGGTGAGGAGGCGATGGCACTCTGGAAAGCTAAAGTTTGTTCTGACCCAAGCGAAATATTCCTTCCTTCCTTTCTGGGTGAGATGACATTTGGGAATGAAACTTAAAGGCTGATGGAACAGAATTTTTAATCAAGCTCTTTGTTTTTACCTCCAAATTACTTTAATCCCTCATAGGCTGAGATTTAGGTTTCCAACTTTTAGTATCAGTAACGGCAATGAGGAGGAAACGTACTTGATTCAGAATAGAAACCACCCCGTGCAGATTGAATCAGAAAAATACATCTGTCAACGCTTCAAAGAGGATCTGCTTCCCAGGTGCACAAAGCTCTGTCTTTATGTCAATATTTTAGATCTGAAGACAACTTGGAGATCAAAATGAAAGAAATAAAAAAGGAGAAATATGTTTGATATGTGTTCAGACAGTGTGTATTGTGTTTTTAGTTCAAACACCATCAGGTCAGATTTGGATAGTGTTGCCTTTATGACTGATGGACAGTCAGGTTTCTATCCAAGCTGGTTTGTGCACACAAACACATCGGGATCAAAACAAAAAATAACAATACACACACAGTTCTATAGCAAAAAAAAGGTTTTTCACATATTTCTGGACTTTCGATTTAGTAGTCGGTGATGCCTTCGATTTGGATAACTGTATAACGTGTAAATAATGCCAGATTCTAACGCAGATTCTGAAGGGTTTCCTTTCATGCTTTTGGATTTTTTTTCCCCCTGAGAAACACAACTCAAAAGAAAAAGATTATGAGGAAGATGCAAGAGCGCGAGCATTCTAGTTAAAATCTGCTCAACCTTTCTTGTTCGGTTAGACTCCACCAAGTCGATGTACTGTAGGTGGCTTAGTTGAAGTGAGAAACAACCAGAAGGAGGATAATTTTTTTTGCAACTTAAACTAGCATAAACCTATTTATGATCCTGTTAGAAATGTCCTTGCATGTTTGCAAATAAATGCAATACTCAGCATCTATACCAGGATGTACCAAGATGCAAGGTCAGTTGGTAATGCCATAAGGCTGCCGGAGGACATTAGTGACCACATTTCCCCGTTCTGCTACTTTCTCCTACTACTCTCCAATTATCCATCATCTGCAATTACTGCTTTTACCTGTAACTATGTTATCCTTTTGTTTTTTCTCCAGTAGTAAACAGTTAAAGGACTTACTGCTGTGAATAACTGTGTTTACTCTGTTTTTCATCCCGCGGGCTTAGAGTTTATATGTTTGCTGGGTTTCTATTCTAGATGTAGCCACTTAAGAAACTACAGCTGACATTAACCCTAACATTTTTCTTTAACGTACAAAGTACTCCTAAAGCAGCGATTCTGTGTTTCTTGTGTCTGCTTGGTGTTCTGACCGCCCCCATTCAGTTAAGCCAAGGGGCCACCATGATCTGCTGGAGCTTCCTCCGGTTTAAAGGGCCAGACATGAATTCTGGATGATGTTATTGCTAGAAAAACAGACCTGATGCAGAAAGCTAGATCTTCCAAATGGAACAATAAACTGAACGTGACCCTTTATGTTTAGAACTGGTATCGGATTGTAAGATGCGTAATGGACTTTGAATTTGTCTGTATAATTCGATTGAACTGGAAAAAATGTATTCTGTGTATAAACCGCATCAGATTTTCTGGTCTGTGTAAAATGCAGATCAGATCAGAAGCAAAATAAAAAGAAATAACTTTAATGTACTCAGAGGTACATTCGCTCTAAAATACAGGAGGAACGAAGACATGATAAACAAGTTCAATTCATTTTATAGCTTTCCAAATTGTCGACTGTGATTTCTTTTTGTTTCGCAAAGTCCTTACTGCTAAGTAGTTAAATCTGTTTAAAACACATTTTCACTTGTGCTGCAATGTTCTAAATCAATTCTGACAATACAAATAGCGACTTTAATGTTTTTCTAGAGATGTCTCGTAGAGGTTTTCTTCCCAAGCCTCAGAATCCTCAGGATGCTCAAGCTGTAAGTTCAAGCTTTGCATACTCCAGTCATCGTCTTTCATAACTTCCTGCCCTCCTCCTTTTGGTTAATTGGACATATATTCAGCAGATCTGCACAAAAAAAAATTCTGTTCCTCTCACCATCACACTTTCTTTGTCTCATATGGCTGCATTGCATGTCTCACATCCTTCTGTGAGCTGCGTTCACACAGAGGAACAAATGGCACCGTGCACTCAGCAGCACAGACTCACACCTACATAAAAACTAAAAATAATCCAGAGCAGCAAATAGGTGGAACAGTTCTTGTCCCTGATTATCATAACACAAAGAACCTGATTCAAAGCAGCTGGACGGATGAAACCGCCAAAAAAAAAAAGAAAGAAAGAAAAGAAAAGATGATCTGCCCCAGTTTAAAGTGGCTGTGGTTTAAAGGGGTTCACGCTGTGAAAACTACCCGAGAGGCTGTTTGACTGCAGCTCTTTAATTAGCATGACTGGGCCTTAGAGCTGTGCAGTTTTGATGGAGCTGCAAAGTGCAGATGTAATGTTTCAAATAGAGAAACGCAAAAGGAGAAAGTGGTTCAAAAGAAATTGAAACAGGCTCATGGAAGTATTTTCCATGAGCCTGGATCTTAAATCAGTCAATGAAGACGTTACAAAACTTAATGTATGGCTACCTGCACTCCTTTAAAGTATATATATATATATATATATATATATATTTTTTTTTTTTACAGGAGCTGCACTTGTCAGAGATTTTTAGGTTAATTTAGACCAATTTTGTGAACCTGCCAATTTCAAACATGGCAGGTTCTCTTTCGGAACAAACTTTTCACAACAGCATTACTTCACAAGTGGGACAAAGACTTTTTAAGTGCAGAAAAGTGTGACTTGCACAAGCCTTGCTTAGCTTGATATCATCACGAAGGCTATTCTGACAACCGTAGGGAGGAACGTGCTGATGCCTGAGCACATTAGATCAACAATCCTGGTCAAAACTGGAGCGGAAATTTCAAAATCTACCTCAACCGTTAGGAACTCGAGCCTGGAAACAACTGAAAAGGAAAAGTTGTTAAAATGATGACAAATTTCCTCAAACGATCAACTCTAAAGTCAAATTAAAACTTTTCACTCACAACTTTAAGGAGGAAATCAGAGCATCAGAAACTGATTTTGCCTTTGCTCCCCATCTGATCAGAATACAAAACCGAATACAACACCTGCATCAAATGATGGCTCATCAGAAGGCCTAAGCAGAACACTGACTTGCTGAGGAGGTTGTTCTACCACTAGAAAAGAACTAAAACATGCAGGATGCCGGCCCTCAAGGACCGACTCTGGACACCCCTGCTTTAAACCTAAACATAGCTGAGCAAGAATGAGATAAAAATAATAAGCAGATCATATAGGTCCTTAAAAAACAAACCTCCGACATGTGAGGGTGTGTATTACACAAATTATTGTCCCCAAAGGACAGATTAGACTTTAAAGAAAAGTCAGTCTGCAGCTTAGAAAGTACAAGAATTGCAATATGAAGTTTTATTATACACAAGCAGGAAACTAAGCTAAAGGAGCCCTACTTTTTAATATTCTCTGTGAGTCTCTCTTATTTTTCTGCACAGCAAGCAGGATCTGGAATGCTGCAGTTATGGAATAGGAACGCTGACAATCAAAAGCCGCCAAAGGCCAACAAAAGCTTCTGAACGTACAAAAGTACAGATGTTATCGTGTTGTGTGAAGTGCTTTTAAGTTCTGTGGGTTGTGTTGGTTGCCACTTTCACCACAAACTGCAACTTATTCCATCCTAATTTTATATGATCAACCAACAAAAAAGTTGTGCATAACTGTAAAGTGCAAGAAGAAGGAAAAAAATAATTTTTTTTTTTTTTTTTTTTTTTGCAAATGAAACTCTAAAAAAACGTGGTGGGAATATTTTTTCAGCCCATTTTACTTTAACATCCCCAAATAAAATCCAATGCAACCAAGTGCCTTAAGATGTCACATAATTACTTAAATCCTCCTGGATGTAATTTGAGTTCAGTATAAATATATCTCACATTTTGAACAGTTTAATTTGTTATCTGGTGATGGGAAGAAAATGATACAAGGATATCCATCAATACTTGGCTGTTTACCACCTAAAGGTTGTTAGAAGGAGGACACCGTCAGAGGAGACCAGAGTGTTTTGGCCTATATGGCACTGTACATCATCCTGAACACACCACTTCTAACGGGAAACAAGGAGGCAGCAACAAATTGCAGGGACACTTCTCTTCAGCAAGGAGAGGGAAGTTAGATCGATGGAGCTATAAAAAAAAAAAAAAAAAAAAAAAAAAAGGGGAAACCTTAAAAAAAAAACCTTTTGTTTTTTTTTTTTTTTTTTTTTTAAGAGTAAAAAGAGTAAACCAGAGAAGGGATTCTCCTTCCAGCTGGACAGAAACTATAAATCCAGAGTTAAATTACATTCATGTGGCTTTTTAAAATAAATGTTGAAAAGGACACTCATCTTTTAAGAATGTTTTGTGTCTTATGCTAGAAGGGAAATTTAGCATCTACTAAATGAAAATATGAATAAAAGTGATGGTTTAATTATATAAACAAACTCAGTTCTTGCTGGTATGCCAAAGGCCCCCCCCCCCCCTCCACCGTCTCTGTTGCTCCTTATTAATATCTGGTTCATAAATCCCAGAATTCAACTCTGAGGAGAGTAGAGGATAGATAAATTGACAAAATATGCAAAATACTAGAAGGTGCTCCATATGCCATCATTAGATTCACCACCTCTTACTCCCACAGGACATGTAATGAATAGGGGGGATCAGTGGCATTTCTTATTTAAGCTGCTGAGAGTCTGGTGTTCCCAGTCGTTCCCCCATTAAACAAAAGAACACTCCTCACCTCAACGTTTCAACTGTTTAAGAGATCAGCGGGGGATGAATTAGGAACGGAAACTCAAAAATCAAAGGACTCCCCGGAGGACACCTTTGCCGCTCCACAGATGGCGGCGTCTAACACACTGCACAGTCATTATAGCCACACAGCAGGTGGTTTAACCAGCTCATATTTCCAACCGGGTCAACACCGCTGGACCTTTTCTCCTCTTAAAACCTCAAAACCACCAAGCTAAATCATACTCGCCAATCAGCTGTGCCTTTAGCCTTTTCTAAAGGACACTCCACAGTCTGAAGGGCCAAAGGAGTTAACTTAAAACACATTAGGTAAATCAATACTCTGGCTCACACTGAGTCAAAGCAGATAAAGACGGGTCGCGTCCTTTCGAGTCTTTTTTCGGAAGAGTGAGCGCTCACTTCTCAAGTAGTTACGTATCCAATTTTGCTCATTACAGCCAGTCAATGCCTAATCAAAGTTTCATCTCTTAAAACAGATCTCAAGTCGTGATAAGTTTCCTGCTGCAAGAGTTCAAAGGTGCTGAAGGAATCATTGCAGGAGATGGAGATAAAATATCAAATTCACAGATTTTTTTTTCCATTTTAATAAGTGTCAGTCAAGACGATGAGTATGGGAAAAAAGAAAAAGGACAGTTTAGATTCAGATCATTTTTTATAAGGCAGTCAGAATCTTCCCAGCAGTGGGGAGCTCTCTGACTTACCCATTCATCTTTCAAAAGATGAATGGTTAGGGTCTCCGAGCATCAATTTTCAATTTTTGCCACATGTTCTCCCTTGGATCTACATATTGATATTTGGGCCATACAGTGCTTCAATCTAAACCTCTCCATTGTAGCTCTACCTGCATGTTTAGAGTAATTATTCTATAAAAAGCATACATCAAGAAGATGTACTGCTTTTCCAACTTCAAAACTTCAACTTTGCACGTCTAAAAAATTTGCTACGTGGAAGGTTACTTGTTTTAGGTCAATTCTTAACTGTGCCAGGTAAATGTTAATGTAAATTTTTAAATTTAAATTTGCTAACCATTTTAAAAGTGTGCTAAAATGCTGACACAACACAACATTTGTTTGACACCAAAAGTGAAATCTAAACCTATTTCATTATCTTGAAGTTTAGATGAAGTGCCAG
This sequence comes from Poecilia latipinna, assembly GCF_001443285.1. Classification (NCBI taxonomy): domain Eukaryota; kingdom Metazoa; phylum Chordata; class Actinopteri; order Cyprinodontiformes; family Poeciliidae; genus Poecilia; species Poecilia latipinna. The sequence continues at coordinate 497,014 of NW_015112744.1, forward strand.
GTCACCAGGATAAAGTGTGTCATTTACTGAAAAGATGAAAATGGAAACTGGTGTAAAAGAGATTTTGTGGAAGTGGACTGATTCATTGAAAGATAATATCAATAAGAGACAAAAGGGGACAAGATAGAACGATTGATCAGAGGTGAAAAATGGAAGAAGAAACGGTTAGTGATGGGAGGAGAAGGAAGGAAGAAAAAAAGAAAAGAAATGGAGGGCAATGGGTCCATAATAACTGGTCTGACAGAGGAAGCTGGTGTGCTGCTGTTGCTGGGCAAAATAAATGTGTGTTTGGGGGTTGGGAGAGGATTGTAGAGGTCACAGGTACCTCTTAATGGTACAGCACTTAACTACTGCTTTTATACACTATGAATCAGGCGATCTAAAAGCAAGGCCGCCGATTTCATTCATTTACTGAGGCCAGAGCGCGGCTCCTACAGTAAAGCAGAGAGTTCATGGAAGGAATTCCAGAGCAAATCAACAAATGGACATCCGCGCGCGCACAAACACGCACGCGCGCACAAACACGCACACACACACACACACACACACACACACACACACACACACACACACACACACACACTTCACAATGATGGTTTCTGGTTCCAACAGCCATCAGCATCTAAAAATAATTTCTCTTTTCCTGTCTGAGTGCAACGAAACAAATACCAGATAATTTCCTTAATTCTCCATCGCACACATACGTCTTTTTATGATCATGTATGTAGGCTGAATAAAGGGGAAGCGAAGCAATTGCTGTGAAGACAATGCGTGCCAAATCTATGGCAGCTAATTTCCACTGAGTCTCTCATTTAATTTATGGTTGTGATCTGTTTGTAATTAGCGTCTGATTCACTGCAGAGGAAAGTCATTATGCAATTAATGAATGAGACGTACCAAGTCGCATTTAGCGTTTTAATGGGAACCTAAAAGGCAAAGTTCAGGGAGTCAATTTTTCTGATCAGAAATATTTAAACACACTGAAATGCTGATAAATAAACCGACAGATGAAAAGTAGGTGGTTGAAAGAGGAAAGTATAATCTGTTGAAATTTCCAGAAAAAAAAAGATTTTTAAACAGGTAAATCCAATGAGATGTTTATTATAAAGTCTTAAGGTTTAATAATAAATTCTTCCCAGAACATTGAATCCAAAAGCTAAAATATCTCTGAAACTTCAGAGACTTTATCTTGACCAGAAACTTAACAGATATGATAATCTTCTAATGTCACACAGGACATCAAGCACATCAAGTAATTTAAATACGTTCTGTGAAATAAAAGAAATGCGATAAAGCCAGGTAAGTGTCCGAGCAGCGCCTCACAATAAAAGTTAAGTGACCGTCTGACCTACACAGCTGTTAAATGAGCCACATCTGAAAGTAAAATGCGTTACCATTATTAGATCTTGTGGGTCTGCAGAACACTCTGCTAATTGTTCTTGTCCTTGTGGGCGAGACAAAATGAAGAGGTGCGGCGAGAAGGCGGCTGGCTGGATCTCTGTGGATCTGGTCCTCCGCAGTGGAAAAGTAGGTCAAACCGTCTCTCACACACCCTCCGTCTTTCATTCATACGCTGCCTCTGCGACAAACCGCACATTTCTAACCCTGTAAGCATTATCTCTGATGTGTACTTACGAGGCCTGCAGAGATAAACACACAGTCGCAAAAAAAAAAACAAAAAAAAAAAAAACACACACACACACACTCTGGCCTGGCCACCTGCCATTCAAAATGCCACCTAGCCAGTGTACAGCATGTTGCCAATGTGATGAGCCACGGAGATAAGTGTCCCAGTCTCGATATGTAAAAATCACTTGTAAGTTGTGAAATATAACAACAAAAATCATAAGTTCTGTCAATATGGTGGACGTCAAAAGAGAAATGGCCGTAAAAGATTTTGTTCTGTTAAAAATCTGAGGTTCCAATAGGAAAACCAGCCAAACAACAAATCAAGAGCATTCAAAACATTTCTGTTTGAAATGCTAAGGGGACACAAGATAAAAAGGGATGCACTTGGAGTTAACGTGTGGCTTTAACTGTCTGGGGAGTGAGGCTAAATTTAGGTTTAGGCAAACTCCATCTTTCCCTACGTTCTCGGACAGTTTCTCTTTTGAATGTTTTGGTTTTGATATCGCGCGTCTCCGTCTATTTTTCCTCCAACTGTGGTCCAAACGCAAGATGCGCCGGTGTTATCCGCAGCCAGCGGGGCTATTAATGGATCACATCCAGACAAGCATGGATCCAATGGTTGCCATGGGAACTGCATCCGCAGCGCCCCAGAAAGGAGGGAGGCGGCGAGTGGGAGGACGGTGGCGAGGAGGAGAAGTGGAATGTGAAGTGAAAAACAAGGAGGGGGAAGGGGGAGCGGCGGCAGTGAAACAAGTGATGGATGGAGGAGGAGGAAAGTGAGAAGGAGGGATGGAGGAAAAGGGGGAGGAGGAGAGAGATGCCCATTTCTCCCAGAGTGAAATATTTGATTCAGCAGAAAGGGTGACCTTGGAAGAGGACGACAAAGGCAGATTGTCTCCTCCTCTCTGTCTGCTTTCCTCATCAGTTCTCTCTGCCGCCTCCCTCTCATTATGCTTTTTATCAAGCAGATCTAAACAATGGCCACGTCGCCTTTAGTTAGATCTAAATTGCTCGGCTAACACATTTCGCACAACAGCAGATATTTGTTTTCAAATGAATCAGTTTCCTGCTGCAAAGACTCAAACAGATTTAGTCTAGTATATCTGCTATCAACAGATTTGTTTTTAAATAAATATTTTTAGCTTTCACCCCTTCGACATGGTGAATTATATGTTTAGTCAGTAATGCAACATTGCATTGATAATTACAGCAAATTGTCAATGCAATGAAAATGAAATTACATGCGATATTGTGTTAGTATAGAACAGGATCTTAACAGCTGAGTGAGAAAACATTAAGCCATTACACCAAATGATAGAATAAAAAAAAAATTATCATTTGGATTCAGTTCAGTGAAATTGCAAACAGATTGCCAAATCATAATCATAACATCAACAAAAAAAATAATCAGATCAGAGCACTGAAGTGGGAGATGTAAGACTGTGAAAGATTCGAGCGTGGTGACAATCTGCCAGAGCAAACAGATTATGAAATCATCTTTAGGGACCATTTTTCCCCCAATCCTGTTCTATGCTCTTACTTAAACAGATCGACTTTCTTCTCCTCCTTTTCTTTCAAGCTTCATAAGTTAGTACTTGCATAGTGAGAATGAAACATTTACTGGTTTGAAAATAGTTTTAAAAAGGAACTAACATCTTATTCAGTGACCACATCATTTAAAAACACCAAACTCATCATCGCTGATGAATTGGTATTAGGGCAACAGGTGTGAAAAGTAGCTGCATTTTGGACATTATAACTCCAACAGAATACCTTTTGACCATCCTTTTGTCATCGCTCCATGCCAAAAGAAAGCAACACAAGACTCCTTTGTGTTCAGCACCTTGACAGCCAATGCCTTTTAAGTTATTACCCAGACGTTTGGGGTCTTCATTAGACTTTACTCAGTCGGGTTAATTTGTTACCATCTTGTCATATTTCTTGGACTATCCTCACTGTGTTTGATTATATTGGAAAGACAGCCAGAACAGTAATACAAGGCTTTGTTGAAGCCTTCATAAGTCTTAAACAACTCAGTGGCACTAAAAAGGTCAATTTATGCTCCCTTTATGACCATAAACAAGTCCAACCGCTTCAATTCTGTTAAGAGTCAATGCTCTCCTGCTTTCAATGACTTTAAGTTAGAATGGTTGTAAATCAACGTAGCCACTAGAGGGCAGTTCTCAGTCTCTGAATTTTTGGTAAAGTTTCAAAAATGAGCAAACATGGCATGAATGGACAAAGACTTTATAAGATGCATCCTCAGAAAGAGGCACAGCGGTAGACAGAATCGATCTATGAGGATGTGGAGGAAGAAGATCCCCCATGTCAGTCTTCATCTTCTATATTATTTTTGCTCATCTCACAAGAGCCACAGTGCACCACAGTGCCCCCCACCATTACTGGAGGTATTGTTGCATTTGCAGAGCTTGGCTGTGCATCCTTAATGGCGGACTAAAAAGAGCACAAAATGATGCAGAGGAGACGTCCATGTATTAAATATTGAGCCTGAATGAGGCTTAGTTTTGTTAGGCCAGTCGACTGTAATTTGAGGGAGTGATGAAATTCTAAAACAAATAGCAATGGTGAATAAAAATAATAACAGCAATGCAAACACTGTTGACATCAACATTCATGCAGACAAACTGATCACTGCTTAGTTTGTGCAAAATAAATACTGGTAAGATTTGATAATGTTACATCCTTACAAAGTTGCACTGTTACCTTTAAGTTGAAATAATGTTTTTGAAATTAGGCAATAAAGTTAGGGGTTCAAGTTTGTTAGCCTAAATGATCAGTGAAATGTTTTTCTATAAGAAAACAGGAAAGTTTCATAAAACTGTCACTTCAAAGTAAAAAAAGAAAAGTATGTTCTAAATTGTGAATCCCGAGAACTCTGGAGAAGATGAAGTTATACATCAATGATGGAAAATTGCAAAAGTTGGACAGAAAATATTAATGTTTAACCAGAAAACTCAACAGGCATTACACAAATGATGAGTGACATCCACCACGGACTGGAAAAAAAAACTTTTAATCAAATGCCCTAAGAGCTTATCTACAGACAATCTAATGATGACATCCTTCAATGTCAGACTAAGGTGATTATAGAACCAAGAACCCAAATGGATTTTAAACTAGGGGTTTAAATTACAGACCCCACCCTCATCTTTTTTGGGTTTTTTTTTTTTTTTTTTTTTTTGCTCATTTTCGATGAGACCATTTAACTCGTTTCTTCATCTCCTCCCTCCCTCTTCGCTCACTCTAACACTCTCAGTCTTTCCGCCTCACTTCTCCACACTTCTTCCCACCGACACGTCCCAAATCCCCCCTGCAGTGTCGAAAGCTGACAGTTGGGGTAGTTAAATGTTGATGTCTTCGGGGAGAGGTGTTAGAGCACCATATGACCATATGACTGACAGATCAATGAAGGTCTGTGCACAGGTCCGCACATTGGCGCCGAGTCATATCAGGTGGGAGGAGGGTTAAGAAGAGGAAGAACATAACTAAAGTGGAGGAGGTTAGAGGTGAGTGAAAGAAAGAATGAATGGATGCAATAAATCTGTTATACTGACAAACTTGTACCGTTTAAGGCAGTAGATATAAAACGGAAATAAAGAAAATGTAATAAACCCATTTCCTTTTTTTGATCTTGATATTTTTCATTCAAAAATAATAATAGTAATAAAAAAGCAACTAGAAATTTCTTGCCAACTAAAGTCAGATTTTCATCTTGATCAACGCTGATTGACAACCTGATGATAGGAAACTCAAAAATCTAATTTTTTCAGGTGCTGAGTGGCTCCGATGGTTGAGCAGGCGTAACCTAACCGTGAGCAGAGGCTTTAGTCGTCAAAGTGGTTGTCCCCGGTCTGATTCAGGATTTCGGGCCATTTGCTGCACGTCTTCCAAATCTCTCTTCACCCTCTTTCCTGTCAAATTGCTGTTCTAGAGGCTTCTGGTAAAATCCCTCTAACCTCCTATCTTCTTCCAATCAATGAATGTATTATACGCAAGTGCGACCAGGTTTGAAAGCTGTTACTAATGTAAGCCTCCAAATTAGTAATTTTCAGAATCAGTGAGGGGTTTAAAATGAAGTCAGAGTAAGCGGAGAGATGTAAGATGCAATTGATTTATTTATTTTTTTTCTAAAACATGCATGTCTGTGGTACATTCATGTTGTAAGACTTCCGTTTGATACAGAACATGCTGCATTTAGAAATACTCTCCCCTCTTTGGAAACTTCATAGTTAAGGTAAGGTAATGCAAGCTGCCATCATAAGATGCTAAATACATTTTAAAAGGTCATTTCTGTAATCACATGGTATTACTTTAAGCTTATAAGGAGAACCCTGTTTCTCGTGTTAATAATAAACGGGAACTCACTGTAGAAATCCTAAAAATAGGCTGCTAGCGTCCCATATTATAAGCTTCATTGAGAAACTGGAATCAGTCAAAATCATGTGACAGTCTGGAACGAATCTGACAAACTGCAGTATATGGCCACAGAACAACAGGTATGCAGTAAAAGACGTAACGCACATGTGCAGATAATGTTTTTGTGGGGTCAAATGATCCTCTGCTTTCCGTAGAAACTCTTCGGTTTCTGGAACAGGAAAACTGCAGAAATCCTGACAATTAGGAAAATATAGAACCTAGGTCTGCAAACAACTTAGTCTTTAGGTGTTGACTGGCACGCAAGGACAATGGAGAAGTGTGAGACCGTGACAATTAACTGCAATCGACAATGCTGGAGCAACGTGATCCATGCACGTTCAATGTCACCTTTCAACATGGTTGATTTCTCCTGATTTTGGAAGAAAAGAATATTTTTTGCATAAATAGGTTGACTCCAGTGGGTAGAAAACTTGCAGCTTTCCACCTGTGCGAATTGGGGTTGAGAATGAATAATTCAATAACAAGCTATTTTTACACGTTGGCTCAGTGGAGGGGCGAATGGGGTGAGCACGAGCAGAAGAGCATGATGCAGAAGTGACTCAGAAATAAAAGTAAAGAGCTGATGGAAAACCTGAATGAGATAAAACTTATCAGTCATTCACAAAACTGTGGCATTTAGGGATATTGTCTTTTGCGCATCTATGAGACATTTCTGACTTTTTGTCTGTGGGTCACTTGTTTGCAACATAAGTAAATGGGAAAACCATCTGAAGCACAGCTGTGGGTTTCACAGAGTCAAACAAGCGATTGGTTTAAATGTCCAGAAAATAAACTCTACCCTTAATGAAAATGTGACAGGTTTGTTCTCTCGGTCATTATGTTCTCAAGAAATACTTAAATGTAATTATGTGTGTATTATATAAAGATATGCATTATCCTCACTGCTTGGAATATACATTGTGAATTAGAAGGACAGTGATGGATGGCATGGCATACCTTTAACTGTCATTACAGGCAAAAGTCTTTGGGGTCATGTACTTGTCAGCTCTTTGTAAACCATCTGTAAGATTGGGCAAGGTGCATCTCTGCGCAAATAGGTGGGGGTCCACTAAATTGCAAACCACATCTTATTTTAATTCCACTTCACATTTATGTCCTACTTTGTGCAACGTGACAAAACTACTTTCAACTGTCTTTGTTCTCTCAGCATGTAATCACAGAATTTAAAAACTTGGGTTTATTCATCTGTTTACTGGAAACTGACTGAGATAAATGAAAACATTTTAGAAAATGAACCGAGGAAAAGATGTGCATCTGTCTTGTATAAATATAGAGCTCAGCAGCAGCTTTAAATATTTCATTGCTTCCTTGCCAGAAATGAAGAAAGTGGGAGTCGGGAGGAAACGAGACAGCGTGAACAAGAGGCGGAGAATGAAGGGGCTGAAGGGGCTCCGTTAGAAGCCCGAGTGATAACAATGGGGGGATGTAGTTAAAAATAGGCATGCGGAATAAAAGCATGAAATGGGGATGAAGAAAGGAGGAGGAGGGAAGCTGAAGGAATGGGAATCTTAATCCAATCCTTTTTAATGCGAAATAAGAATGAACTATTTCTGAATTTCTGCAGACAGCGTCGAGTCGAGACTGATAAGAGGGTTATCCTCTTACAAAATGCTGCAGAAATCTCTGAGTCACTTCAGTTAGAGGCAACCAGCTGGATGTGGAGATAACTTCATATTTGATGCCATTGCTAAATCAAAACCACACGTAAAGATCAAATTTATGACGAAACGCAAAATACATATCAAATTCATTTGGAAACTACCGGAAAAAAAAAAAAAAAAACTACAGTGGAAATCAAGTATCTAGAGGACAGTCTACATCCAGTGGCAGTGTTGGCATTGCTGTCACTATCAGCTGAATAAAGCGCTGCTTTGTTGCTGCGGTAAGCTGCCCTTCCATCTGCCTGCTTGCTGTTGTGCATCTTGCTTTCTGTGAAGCGTGTTGCAAGAGAGACAAAGGTTAACGCTACAAATATGAGGAGCTGCAGAGGCAGAACGGCACAAAAAAAAAAAAAAAAAAAAACCTCCG
>NW_015112744.1:508200-517047 GCF_001443285.1 Poecilia latipinna
CAGAGGAAAAAAGGAAAAAAAAAAAAAAAAAAAACAACCTACGGCATCAGATATACAAGTAATGATATGCAGACTGACCTAAAGGAATCCCTCCACAGGCAGAAAAACACAGATAAACAAGACACATATATATCCACACCACTTTCCACATGCTGGTGTTGCCTTTGTTCTGCCAGGGCTTCACAGTGATGGATGAGTCTGAATGTGAAACACATGGCGGGTCATTACACGAGGCTCGTTGGAGGCCTCCCTCATTCCTGGCGCCGACAGAGAAATGAGCTCCATAATAGCATGAGATACTATCACAGAACGGCAGTGAAGGAGCATGCTAACGCCTTCCTCACACACAGCTACAGGGAACAAATGGATGTGGCAACATCCTGCAACACACGATCACGTTTCAGACAGACTGCTGTGAAAACAGATCACAATAAGGCATGTAAATGAAAGTGGGCACTTGTCAGTTACACGTATCCCGATTCAGTCAACTGGAGCATCCAGGAACGATCAGAGAGAGATTTCACAATGAAACACTTACACACACGTTTGAGAATTTGGGGATTGCAGGTAACTTACCCCTAATCCAATTAAGCTTCCTTTCTATTAGTGCTAATGTCGAAATAAAATCATGCTAGGACAACAGGACACTACACAAAACGAAGCAGACGAGGAATGCCAGCTGTGGGTACTTCAAATTACTTTAAATCTGATGAATCAAATAAAGCTCTGAGTTTAAGTAGGGATAAAGGTCCAAACGCACCAGAGAGCCTCTGTTCAGTAAATAAACGACTGATTGCCTAATACTTTCTGACTTCAAAAAAGCTTTTCTTGTCGTAAACTAGACAGACATGGTCTTAAGCAAAAACACATGGGGGTACGGTTAAACTGTAGCACCAAGTGAGGATCAAATTGGCCACTGGCTGCGACACGAGACAAAACTTAAAAACTGAGAATCATGCCTTCACAAAAGAGGCACGATTGTTAAATTACTGAAAGGAAACTTGAAGAAGTTTTGTTTGCATTTTGCCACGCCGCACATCATGCCGACCGCATCACCTCCACAATGGTAGTGGCAACATCCTGTCACGGGGGTGGTTTAAATCAAAGCCCGTTTACTGTATCTGGCCCCTCTCTCACTGACGGAGCCATTACTACGACATGTCAATTAAAACTCTCTCGTTTACTGACAAAGTATGACTGTTTAGCAAGCTGGACAGACATTTCCCCCCCTCCCCTTCAGCAACAGACAAAATCCATATTGTGCTGTTGGTGTCCTGAATAACACAGAGCCCACATTAAGCGAACACTACAGTCTAACTGAGGACAGCCGTGACTGTGTCCTCTTCCTGCCCCGTAATCCTGCCGCCTGAGGTCACCTCAGTCAACATCACACACGAGCTCCTCGCTTTCATTTAAGGAACAAACAGACAATGTTTTCAGCTTGTGTGTGCCAAGACTTCTGCTACAGTGATGCTGCAAATAAAGCTAAATGCCAAACGTTTAAGTGGGGACAATGAGCTAAATGTTGTGGAGTGTTTTTTTTTTTTTTCTTTTTTAAGTTTTATATTTTTAGACGGCAAATACAATATAAATCCTGCTTCTTGACGGTATGTGTTGTCCATTACTTGTCATCACGGCCCCCACCCCTGATCGCTAACCTCTTGAAATGACTGAGCAGGGTGCCGACCAGCTCCCCGATGCGGCTCTCGTTGGCAGGCACCATGCGCTGCAGGCACACCACGAGATCCCGGCTGTCCTTGGTGTGAAACACAACCAGCTGATCCTTCCCAGGGGACACGCTCAGTCCTGTCACCTGCAAAATGTAAACACAGAGGATAAACCAGAGTGAACAGAAGGAGAATCATATAGACCGTCATAAAACACAAAAATCTAGACCACAGTCGTATCGACGAGAGGCACACAAGCAACAGGAAATAAATGATTTGATACAAACAGGTTAAAAGGGTTGCACAACAGACGCCACATCTGTGCGCACATGACTAGATTCAGTAAAAAAAAAAAAACTGCTGAAGTGAAAAACTGCTTTTCCCTACGTAAAATCAAACAACTATTGAGTCAGTGAGGTTGGAACAAACTAAAGGATCGCACCACTGAGCAGGTGTTGAATCTGTCGTCTTGCAGGCATTTGGTGGGAAGTAAAAATCCTGGCTGGATTTTGCCTGTGCGGAGTAAGTCCCTGTGAACTTCAGCTTCCTTCAATCAGCAAAAAAAGATCATCCATCTTAGCTTAACTGGTTGTCCTAAAATGCTCTTGGGTGTTAGTATTTGCATTATTGGTTGTCTTTCCTGTTTGTCTCCATATAACCCGGTTATTGACATAAAATACCAAATAATTGTAAAGTGGAATGAAAGTCATCATTTGTTTTCATTTTATATCAACGTGAGCTGTATATTTTCATTGACCTCCTTCACTCCAGCACTTCTAAATACAATCCAGTGCAACCAACCGAGCTCAGACAAAATCAGATCAAACACAGCAGACAGGTCAGGTTTGGAGGAGTTGGAGAAGTTTGATTACTTCTCCAACTTGATTAGTTGGAGAAGTTTGGAGGAGTTGTGGAGATCTAAAGCTCAGGAAGAGGATCTAAACTATATTGCGCCAAAATTAAAATATATTTACAGGATTTTCAGTAACTAAAGCCACTGAAACATGAGCACACTTAGCAGGTCGAACATACTTTTTCTTCTTTGTTCTGCTTTGTTTTTTCCAAACAAGAAACCATTTTATGAATTATCCATTGACAAATATAATAAAACATCTTGTCCGTTTGAGAAGCTACACACTGCATGTTTTATTCATCATATTTAAATTGCGCAAGAGAAACCCGACCAAGAGGGTGACAAATATAATTTATAAAAACATACTAGCATGAAACAAATATGCATAGAACACAAACAGTAAGTTGTGATACACTAATCAATCTGCCCTGCCCTTGATCAGTCCCGACTGATGATCTATACATCAAATAGTGGGGGGGAACAAAAAAATTGAAATGTCTCACTTTTCTTGGCCTATGACATAAGCAAGCATAATACAGATATTTAAAAGAAAAACTCCCATCACATTTTCTTTCACTGCCACTGTTTTTACATTTAATCAGTGAATTAAAACAAATAAGGGTTTGTTAGAAATCATCTCTCTCTCAGACAGTGCAGCTAAATACCATGTATTGTTCTTCTATTGGTACTACCAGACAGCCTTACTAACAAATTACTCGTACTGAACCGAAAACAATTTACATTATATCCTATTTCTGCACCACCATGAGTCTGAAATACTGCCAGGAATGCATTATTGAATTATTATCACTTAAAAAAAAAAAAAAGAGGCAGTCTGTGGTGCCTGATAATGAACGGGAAAGATTTCCCTCAAAAACAGAGTCAGCATGAGGAGTTATAGAATTATTGATCAGAATCCCAGGGGACCCATCTTATTTCACTAATTAGAAACCTCAAACCACATGCCAGCGGAGAGAAGCCAAGTTAAAGGAGGAATCCCTGCTTTGTTGTACAAACTACAGGAAGAAGCCAATATCTTCACAGGAAAACACTTCTCAGAGGAAAAAGGAGCTCGGCTTTACGTCTCATTAACTTCCTTTCCTCTGCTCTGGGTGCTTTTATCTCTCTTTTTGTTTTGTTCAGCCCATCTCTTCTCTACCTGCTCTGTCTTTTCTCCCTCACTTCATCTGTCTTTGTAAGATGATTTACAGCTGATGAGTGTTGAGGAAATAGCCACGGGGGCATCAAGTAAGGTACATTACCACCCATCAACAGAGTTCGGTCCCGCAGGAATCGTTCTCCATCAGAGGAAGGAAGACGGGCAGAGGCAGGTTCATCCCACCAGCATCGCAAGAATCAAAATGATGCATGTGGCTTCAAGAACCGGGGCTCTCGGTCTAACAGCCAACAATCAGGTAGGTACAAAAAGGTCGCCACATCTACATTTATAGTAAAAGTCCAATTGCAAGGAACAACAATTTATGCTCCAAGGAGTTGAATGATGAACTTTCAGTATTCGTTTCCTTCTCATATTTTATATAAATTCACAGAAGCCCAATTATTTAATCTGTAGGAGGTTTTCCTCTGCGCAGCTGTCGGTCATAAATCTTACCTAGCAATGTTTCAAACTGCTGTCAGACTCAATCAAGAGAATGAAGAATCTTCTCTGCGCTGGAGATTTGTTCCGCTTCGTTTTTCCCTGATGACTGTAAACCCTTGACACACTGATAAAAGTCTTGCAAATCAGACTGATCAATATGACTGCAACAAATATGCTTTATTCTGCTGCTTCCGTCACACAACACCAATAAAAAATGTTTTTTTTTATTCTCTCAAAGAGCTGAAGGGATTTTTCTGCTCTTTTTTTACAAAATAGAAACAAGAATGCATCCAGCTGATCAAGAGATTACACTTGATCTGTCAAAAGCTGTTATCTGTTTAAGCAGATTTTGTTTGATTCTTGATATTTCTCCTACATCTATTACTATTGGTGCTTTCGAAGAGGCTTACAGGGAAACTAGGAGAGAAAAGAGCCCACAGCATTACAGATATTCCAAATTACTCAGTCCGGATGAGGTGCTTTATCCTTTGTTTCGAAAGAAACCCATCCAGAGTGTTCGAGGAAAGCTCAGTCTTAGTTTCATCTGATTAAAACTGAGTTAAAGACACAGAAGGGTTTCTTGCAAACACCATGTTTACGTTTGTGATGGTGGGACAGAAAAACTACCAAACAACCAGTTGGCGTGTAGGTGATGCCCAATGTTCATGGAGACTTAGGGGCCCTAATCAGAAACTACTGCTGTTCTCCAAAAGTGAGCTTTAATAATTTGATTTGATCTCTGAGTCTGAACATGAATGTGACTTCTTTTATTTCTACCTCCCCACAAAATAAATCAAAATTATAGGTTGGATTTTCTTTCTCAGCTTGTTATGCATTATGGCAATAATGTATGAATTTATTTAACTGTTTTTACAGATTTTTACAATAGATGCCTGTATGAATCTGGCAAAAAAAAAAAAAAAGAAAAAAGCTATTTAATGTAACTGTATTTAAGAACACCCACTTATTTTCGAGAAAAAAACCACCACCGGGTAGAACCTCTGCTTCATTTAAAAAGTGCTCTCTGGTCTGAAGGGCTCTGCTTCATGGATGTCACAAGTACATAATTTGAATAGCAGGTTCTCCCAGATTAACCTTTTTTGGTTATGCAACCAAAACAGAAGCCAGCAGCCCAAAACAGAAAGATCAGTGATTCAATTATTTTAATATAATGAGGGAGGCTTAGCAGCCATTCTTGCTGCAGAACTGACAGCCACTAGAGAGACCAGCATGCCAGCATGGTTGTGGAGAACATAAAGTTCTGCAAATGATCTCTGCAGTGGATGGATTATAATGTAAGCCCTGCTGCATCCAGCAACATTTCAACACCAGATTTTCTTAAGTGTATAAAAATAGATTTCAACATGATTATGTTGCATATTTGTCCTTTTTGGGGCTAAATAAAAAATAATAATAAAAAAAAAAAACAGCAAATGAAAACAAGGGCAAACATTGGCATACGGGAGTCCGATTAGTACACATACATGAGCAACATCAGCTGATCCTTTCTGTGCTCAGTAACCATGACAACACTGTCTCCCGGGATGTTGGCATGACAACAACGGGAGGACAGCAGGAAGATGGGGGGCGGGGGGGTAGCTGGGATTAGATGGGGAGGGGGTAGATGGAAAACAGAAAAGACCCCAGAAAAAAACAAAAAAGGAAACCAATAAGACGTCAAAAAGCAGCAACAAAATCTGCTGATTAAAAGGGGATATTTCTCTAAACTAATAGTTTAATCTCAGCCCACAAGTATTTACTGCTGCATAAATCACTAGCTGGACAGTTGTCGGTTCCTCACAAACTTATTAACCATCTATTAGGCCAGCCAGTGTCTTTACTTTGCCCCTCAGGAGCAGCGGTAAATAGTCGCTGTAGGGCAGCCAAGGGGATGCTGTGCTGTTGGCCTATCAGTGCTAATCAACAACCAGCTAACTGCTTTCCCCTTTATTTGACCTTTTCTGATCAATAGCTCCATGTCACGCTGCGCTGGCTCCCGGCCTATGTCTCTATATATTCTGACTTGCACACATACGCACCTTTCCACTCACTCCTACATCAGCACTTTTTCACCTTGACCAATTCCCTTCCCCTCGCAGCTCGACTTTTATTGTGTGGAAAGGTTTGTTTACACAAAGGCAGTGATGTCACAATGCAATTCAGTTAAATTCAAGAGGCTTTTTGTATCGTCACTTTACAACAAATGGCATCCCAAGGCAATTTAGACGAACTGGTTCATAATCAGGAACAAAGAAATAAATAATAAATCAAATTCAATGCAATAAAACATTTTTCTAATTCACTTACTGTTGTAATAAGCAATAGGTCTATCATGTCAGGTGGCCAAAAGTTATCTATACGTTATCAATTTCTAAGACTGCTGAGAGAAAGACTTTTCAAAAAGTATTTAAAAAGCTGAGTTTTATATTCCTCTGTCTCATAACTTGGAGTATTTTTGGTTTATTTGCAGATTTTCAGTGATGCAACTTAATCTGCTCAAAGTGACTCATTTTGTTTTTAATGAATTTGACTGATGAAGCACCATGACACAAAAAAGGATATTTTAGTCGAATTGTTTGTTAATTTGATCTGTCGGTTCAAAGTGGTTTGTGTTTTTGTACAGACTTTGCCAACAAAACTACAGACGATTGCGAAAAACAATATTTAAATGTTTTGAGCTTTGTGCATATTGTCATTCTCTTCTGTCAGTGAGAGTTATGTTGATGGCTGCCTCTGTGCCTTCTGGATGTAGACTGAGTTCACAGTTTGTGTTTGTGACAGTTTGTCCCTGAATGAACAATAACCAAAAACCCCGTTAACTCCTGCTACGCGTCTTTTCTGACACCATCTGTCTCAACTCGATCCCCACATCTTTCCTCCAGATGCTCTGATAAAGGATTTGAGTTTCCACTTTTCCAGCTCTGCAATTCCTTCTTGTCATTTCGTTAGGCTGAACACTGCCGTGTCTCGTCACAGCTGTCGGTGCCCACCGGCCTTATATCTCACTTATTCCTGCTTCTGCCTCACAGATTACTGTCTTGCACATTTCCTCTCTACCAATGACCTCCAGGTCAGTTTTACAGGAAAAAAAAACAGTGCAAGAAACATGTATGTCATTGTAGATAAAAAAAAAAAGAAAATCTCTCCTTTCCACCATATAGTACACATAGGTGGGTATTTTCTCAAAGTGCCTCTTTTTCAATCAATGTCTTGCACAAAACTTGTCAATTTCTTTTAGATTTAAAAAGGTACCATTAAGTATGCCATTCATAGCAGAACTGTGCAATTAATCATAAATAATTGCTCAAGTCTTGTTATCACCCCAAAGAGAAAGAAAAACAAAATAACCATAAGGAAAAAAATAATAATTTACTGTGTTTGCAGATTTTGCTTTGGATTATGTTCTTATTTAGTATTGTTACCTGACTGATGTGAATGTCTTCCTCCTCTGAAGGGTGAACCTGTTTTTGTTCTGTGGTTTTTGTTTTTTTCCTCTGCTACAAAATGTCTTACAGCAAACGCCGCCAAATTGCAGTAGAAATTTGTAAGTGAAATTACCAAAACTGCAAAGGTATAAAAGGCTCAGAGCCATTGTGACCAGTACCCATGGCAACAAAAATAGATTAAAAAAAATACAGAAGTTACTAATAAATTTAGGCATATAGAGCCACTTCTTTTGTTGTACATTGTAAACAAATTCAATAAAAGGAAACTGCTCATCACTGGTTGCTCCGGGCAACATCTCTGAACTTACAGCCAGAGCTAGATCAAAGCATATTTATGTGTTACAATGGCCTAGTCAGAGTTCAGATCTAAAGTTAATCATCTATGGCTAATTGAGTTTCTAAAAGGCATTCACAGACACTCCTTATTCATTGTAACTGAGCTTCTGATGAGCTCTTTGTTTACTACCCTTAGTGTGTGCTTAAAAATAGGATGTAAAAAGGGGGGGTGTCATACATTGTAGAGGGGAATGCTCTTCATGGGTTTGTACTGCTTCAGGGGGTCCATCTTATACAGGTGTCGGTCAGAGATGAGCAGAGCCCGGTCCTCCGCCTTGTGAAAACGGTTGATCTGGGAAACACAAAGCTCCTCGTTAGTCATCCCCCAGAGATGCATCATGAGCTGGCAAACAGGCTAACCTCCACACCCTGGAGGGAGATGATGCTCTCCAGTAGAAGGTTTTATAGCTGTGCACACATGCGGATAAATGTGGCGAGCTGAGGACCGGCGATTTTATAGCCTGCTACCTTTCTCACGTTGCAGGAGAACAAAACTCTCATGAACTTGTCTTTCCGCTGCAGCTCGCTGGAAACAAGAGTGAATGACGAAGCGGTGTCAGGGTTGTCACGCTTCTGCCCAAAACAAAGCAAGAAAAAAGAAAACGGTTTGAAGCAAATCCCAGTGAGAACCAAGTTACAAGCGTTCTTACACATTTCTAATATTATTTCAGACATCTCAAATTTCCAGATTTCTCAATTAATTTATATTCGAGGCTAAGCAATTAACAGTAACAAGAAATATTTGTGTGTATTAGAAAAAAATAGGTAAAGATTATGCGCTCTGCTATTAAATTGCAGCAAGAAGCCATCCTACACGTTACTCTTAGTATAAACTTGCAAACTAGGTTTATAAAAAGCTGATTAAGACAAACTAGATTTTACATGTACCGTATTTTCCGCACTATAAGACGCACCTAAAAACCTTCAATTTCCTCAAAAGCCGAC
>NW_015112744.1:520920-528526 GCF_001443285.1 Poecilia latipinna
GTAATAGTATATTTAGCTGCATATCCACTGCCATGTATGGTGAAAAATCATCATTAATGCCATTGCAATATGTAGAACACAATTTAATTGTCCTTCAATCAGTCCATTAAAAAGGCAAAAAGATAAAAAGGACAAAAACATAATAACACACAAACACAAGCATAACTAGGAGCATTTTCACATTGATTTAAATATTATGAGTCTGTTTCTTTATCTGTATAACTAATTTAATCCAATTGGTTCTCCTTCACCTACTCACCACATAGTTTCCCTCCCAGGCTCTCTGCAAGCCCAAGTCGGCCCTGTGGCCCTTCAGGGCCTCCAGGCTGGCTACCTTGGCCCTGACCTGCAGAGTCTCCTCTGGAGAAAGGCCTTTGATCAGCGTCCATGCCCACCACCTGACGGAAACATCCAAGGGCATGGTCATTCATAAAGACCAAAAACCCATCGCAGAAATGAAAAGTTTCTCCATCAAGGCCTCCGCTCAAAGCTTTCATTCTGTCGACGGGTTAGCAGACACCAGCTGCATTGTGCTATTTTTCGATGCCTTTTCACTCATAAATCCCGACAGCCAACATGATTCTGAAAGAAGGCTAGCTATCTAAGGCTGCCTTAAGGGTGGGAAAAAAACTGACACAAAGATGAAAGACAGAGATGAGTCCCTCATGGAGGAGAAATAAAATCAATACCCAGCGTGAGCCTGAAGCCACGGGAAACAGGTGTAAACAGCTCGAAAAGGGACACATCTGGTTCTTAGTAACCCTCTGGACCATGTGTTGTTTACAGTGAGATTTCCTTTAAGCAAATTAAGCATCATGTCCAAAATATTCATGACCTCTCTTTTTTCTATGAGTAACTGGAGATTTGAGTTTCACTTTAAAACAACAGCTGCTTCAGGAAGATATAAACTGCACCATTTGAACATTTTTTTATTTTATCCTAGCTGTTAACATTCCAAAAGTGGGATCCAAAACTAAGATGTTAGCCCAAATTACATCCACTAATGCTCAGCGACTCACTCCTAGGAGTGCTGTTGCTTTCAGCATCAGTGACTCTTGAGACACAGATCAACACCCGCCGTTCCAAAATGAGTCCAGGATGCGAGTAAGAGCTATAAATCAGATCAATGTAGCATTTATCTGGGATCGTTTAATAACAGCTATGAAAAACCAAGTGTCACTCCAAACTTTGTAGAAATGTGCAACTAGAATAAATGGAATAAATATATTTATTTATTGCTATCCAATGTTTTTAGGTAAGAATTGAAGCCATTTGCCACATGACGTCAATGCATAACTGTGTTGTCAAGTTGATGAATAAATACCAATGTATAAGCTGACTGACCCAGACCTGACCTTAACAGGTAAAAAAAACCCAAAAAGCTATGCAACGTACTAACCTCACAGCAGGTTAGCAAGAAAAATGTGCTGTACGCTGAAAATGATAGTCTTTAGCAACAAATCTTAATTGAATAAAACTAGCATCGGCCAATTAAAGTTTGACAAAAACTACAGATTGTAAATCGGCGTCAGACCTCCGACTGGCGCATCACTAGATGTCCTGGTCGAATACCTGTTATAGATGCTCTTCATTGCCTCTTCAAACTTGCGCAGGACTTTAGGAGGTGTCGGCCACTTCACGTGTCTGCCATGGTCTTTCATGGAGCGAACATTTTTGAAGCGACGGTTGACCTCGCGGATGTAGGACTTGACCTTGTAGCGTCGGTAGGCCCGCAGGATTATGAGGGCAGCGCGCATCCGCCGGTATCGCATTCTAGCGAGAGTGCCCCGCCAAACCTAGAACACGTGGGAATGGTATAGGTAAAAAAAAAAAAAAAAAGTAAGCATTCACAAAATATAATTGATCTTTTGAAGTCAATTACATTTCTTTTGGTTTAGGAGATACCTACAAATAAATAAATAAATAAATGCATAAAAGAAAAAAATGGTAAAGATGGACAGGCATAAATATTAGCAAATATAAGGTGATTCTAGATTGTCTTATAATCAAAGAGACATCTTGCTGAAACTGCTGCCATAAAGATTGAAACAGCAAAAACATCAACAAAGATCAGTGTAAGTGAAAGCTATAACCCACCAACAAAACTAATACAACAAAGGAGATTTCAACAAAAATATTGTCCTCAACATGATAAAGACGAAAACACAAGTATAAAACAGCAAGGAAACAAAGACAAGAAATTGAGGAGAGAGAGAAAGAGAGAGAGAGAGAGGGAGAGAGAGAGAGAGAGAGAGAGAGAGAGAGAGAAGCACACCGAATATAGAAGAAAATGATAATCTTACAAATATTAAAAGAAAAAAGAGAAAAGGAAAACTGCATATAAACAAATATAAACTGAGTGGCTATCAGATCCTTTATAACATCAATAATAGATGCAAGGGGGGACCCAAGAGAGCTGTAACTCCTAATCCAGCCTCTCTAAAACTAGCACCATATGCTCCGCTTTAACAGTACTCCCTCATTCTGACACAAACACCAAATCTGGTGTTAATGTGTCCCCTAAATAATCCCTGGAAGCCACTAATCCACTGACAGGGCCCTAAACATCAACAGTTCAAAGCACTATGGTAGTGTGCATTGAAGGCACGCTTCTGAATACCACTTCAGTATAATGCACTGTAATCATGGAGATCATGAATATTTAATCCTTTACACTGAGGGGGAGGCGGGTGGCAAAGAAAAGGCTTTCTTCTATTTGCATATTGAAACTGCGGAGGAGGCAGTTTTCACCTGATGAGAACCAGCAGTGTAACAGTGTGCAGAGAACAAGCTGGAGCACTGAAGACACAAACAAATCGATCAGAGAGGCTGCAAATAAAAGTGTTACATTTCTGTTTATCAGTGGAAAATGTCATGTTGGGAAAAAAAAAAAGGTAGAAAGCAGCTGCACACACAGCACAGCCATAAAAGTATTCATGATCCACAGTAACCTGAGACACATGAGTAAAATATTAAAACTTCTAATCACAAAGCCAAACTGCTTTCTGAGATTTTGGCTTTTCAGACCTTTAAGTTTGTTCAATCATGTCATGCGAATTAAGCTGTGATCAGCCTGGTCTGTGCAGATAAAATCCACAAAAAACAAACAAACAAACAAACAAACAAACAAAACAGGCCAATGTGGTTTATAGTAAGTAGGCTGACCATTGAGGAAAATGATTTCCAAGATTCCTCAAATGTTTTGTGATTCTAATCAGAAGAGAAATTTGTGTCACATCCAGAATTAAATTACTCTATGTTTTTTAGTAAGGCTTCTAATTTATTTTCTGTTCATGCAAATCATTCTACATTCACAAAAAAAATAAAATAAAATCGTCCCTCCATTGCTGTGTAGGCTGAATAATGAAGACCTTGTCCTTCATTTCTGCAATGCTGCAATGTCTCTAATGCATCATGAATAAAAGAGAGAGATAACTGGGATGACTCTCCCATGTGCTCAGGGTGATGGCAGTGGGAGGAACAAGGTGAACGTGTTTGATTGTTTTTCTGGGAATAAGGTTAACATATTATTTCTCTTTCAATTTTGCATGCAATCACTAAGCTGCTGTAAATCGGGCTGTAGTGGTTTTAGGTGAAGGCGCTAAGTCAAGCCTCACTATTGCTGCAAGAAATAAAGGCATAGAAAGCGTCGACATAAGGTTGTCAATGCATTAACATCCTGAGGTTAAATGTTTATGCTTAAAACATGAAGAATTTTCCATCATGGGCAGGGTGACACTAAAAAGAGACACTTATGTTCGAATTTCAGACAGACATTTGTGCATCAGCCTTGAATGCCAGCATAATTATTTAAAATCTTGACACACCTTTGTTAGATGTCTTACATTCTTTGTACTTCTATGAATAACACCCTTTTATTGTCTAAGCACCAGCCCCACCTGGACCCAAAACAAGAGTAAACAAAGGGTAGAAAGTAGATGGGGTGGTGTTTACCTTAAACATGACCAAAGACTATGTAACAGTTATAATGGTGAACACATTTGCACCAAATTGATTAATCAAATTCTGTATGCACATTTCATTTCGATTTTTTTTTATTGCAACAAAAAAATGTAATACATGAGTAGACTAAACCAAAAGCAACTTAACTCAAAACTAAAGCAATCCACACCAAATCAATAACAAAAAAAAAAATTAGGAGCTTTTTTTTTTTTTTTATTTGGCAGCAGATAAAGGCTTTTCAGTCACACAATGGGGATAGATAAGCAGGAGTCATATATTCAGATACTGTTACATCCACTGGAATGCAATACACTCCTTACATGCATGAACATGTAAGAATTTTATGGGAGGTTACTTATGTTTAACATATTTGTTTGACCTATAAAACTGGTTTACAATTTCTGCAATTTTTTTTTATATTAAGCTAAACTAACCCACTGAATAACAATAACTAACAGAGTCACAATGACTTTTCTCTCAGCTACAGTTCGTGTGCCTGTCTATTTGATGTCTGCAGAGAAAAAGGTGATATTAGGCATTTTTTCCATTTTAGCCATTTCAAAGAACTATGATCCCAAAACTGCATTGATAATCCGGACTGGCCTGTAATAGTCAATGGAAAATCTAAAATTAAACATAAAATAAGTTTATTCTGCACACAAATCTAAATAGGCAAGATTTATGTTAAAACATCAGCTTGTATTGCCAAAAACTCCTGCAGTAGCTTCTTTCTTTGGATAGCTACATTAGCACAGTTCCTGGGTGAGCGAATGCTAAAAAGAGACACCAAGAAGATGCAGAGCTTTAAAATAATAGATGGACTTTAAAGTAAGGGCTGCATATCAGTATCATTGTGCACATTAATAATACTGACAGGACAATTTAGAATGCGATATTTCCATTGAGATTTCCAGTTACATATAGATATTTTGCAAGTTGAAAAGATATTTAGCCTCACTGCAGTAGACTCTGCTTTTAAATTCATCCATTTACTGTCTATACACCCTCTTATCCTTCAATTCAGAAAACAAAATTCCTATTTTAAGCCTATTCATTATAGTTACCTACAATTGATGCTCCCATATGAAGAATGTTAAATGAGAATAGCTTACATTTAATGCAAACAAGAATTTTATTTTTGGTGAAATGTCTTGTATTTTGTCTCAATTTGAAGGATGCTCTCCAGTCTAAATTTTCCAATACACAAATGGAAGCAAAAGAACAAAACAAAAATGCCCAATTGGTGAATCAATGAGAGCTCATGAAATATTTTGGCTGCCTAAAGCCCACATGGTGCACAGGTCTTTGCCAGATCAACAACTCTGCTTAGCGGAGCTGTAAGTCACTAATTACAATGTGACTGATGTCAGTGGTAAGAGGTGATGCAGGGGGATAAAAAGAGCATCACGAAACAGATAATTGATGAGAGCAGACATAAACCCATTGCACTGTGTTTGGAGCTTCATTAGAGTGTGATAGGTACAGGGATGGTGCAGAAACGGTGGGGGTATCTACAGGAGCCCCACAGTTAGACACAACAATGTTCTGCCACACTGTAGCACTCTGGCTCCAACAATTGAGCCCGACCGACGGAGATGACTCCCAGGGGGGGGTTGAGGATAAATCAGGCCTGTAACGAGGCCCCTGACGGTCTGCCGCCTCAATCTTTGGGCCAATAAAGCCATCTGATCATTATGGAGGCGGTCCTCACCAAGCTAAGAGGCTCAGGGTTTACGAGCCCATCAAACCCAGATTGGGGATCTTTTTCTGTTGCAACAAAGCTGGACAGACTGATGCTGTTTGGGCTGAGAAATGAATATTAAATAAAGGCTAGGGCAACTCAGAAGAGCTGGAGGGTTTCTGTTGAGATGCCAAGCGCCATAAAATACAGCAGTGAGCTGCTATCCAGAAGCAAAATTCATCCATTTACTGTCTATACACTCTTATCCTTGAAGGGACGCGGGAGGAGCTGGCGTGCAAAGGGGAGGGTAAATCTTGAACGGTTGGCCAGTCCATCACAGAGCTCATCCAATATAATCATTGTTAGTGTGACCACTGACAGTCTATTCAAATGCTCAAAGAACCCTTCTTTACACGCAAGAGATTTTCAACAACCAGGACCAGAGCTGGCATTAGTTCTGGTTCTTGAAAACCGGTATTATATCAGCACTATGACTAAATAGACATCATCTTTTTTAAGAAGAATAAACAGCAGGGGATCTAAATAGCCCTATCAGAATCAGATTACTCCAGGCTGTAAATACAATGAAGTGATGCATTTGTGAAGGTAAACACTTGCCACTGCTGTACACAGACCAGTCTAAGATATGGAAAACAACTCCTTTATGGGATTTGTTAAAAAGAAAAAAAAATGCACTTTATTCTGAGAAGGACCAATTTGATGTCCTTAGGGGACATCAAACTGCTTTTTAAATGACAAACTCAATGAGGGGGGCGGAGTGAGGGGGGCTAATATCAGGATTGTGTGACAGTATCTGGTGAAGCTGTGAGGTTTGCTGACCTCTTGCTGTCAAAGGGAAATACTGGGAAGAAGCTGAGGGCAGCAGTCATTATCATAAATCAATGAAGGCCTCCTGTGAGTGGCACACTCACCAGTAACCCACAGTTCCTCATTCCCCTTTACTCTCTGCATTGGGTTTAAACTTTTACCTCGGGGGGGGGGGGTAATGCCCTCCAATGATGTGAAACAAATGTGTTCAAACTGATTTGAAACACTGAGGTCTCATTAAAGAGGTGTTATTGAAGAGTCAAATGAATTGGCTCCATCGATCATTGAAATGGGACTCGACCAAATAGATTCTAGGTGTATTGCGTACAGACAGCAGAATAAGCCTGAAATAACAAACATCAGTGAAACTGATTTGAAGGACAATAAAATTAACTGGGTGATTCATCTAAGAAAACATCGGAAATATTTTGTTATTCATCGCAGCATTAGAAGCGATTTTCTTACATTACAGGTGCAGTGAAGCACACAAACCTCGGGTGATTTGAACTATGAACGTACAGAACGGTCTTTATGCAGGTGAACTCTAGATTTTGCCAGAGAAAAGTCATACCCACACAGTTGGCACCTTGGTGTCTCAAAACATGAGGCATATAAAACCCTTTTAAGGATTTAATGCGCACTTGTATTTTGAAGTCAGAGCATGTGAAAGTTTCGCTTGGATGAGAATGATTAATAAAGAGTTTTATTCACGGTAATACTCTTGTGTTGTTTTACAAATCCATCAAATGTTGAAATAATCCAGAATTAAATTTGAATGCTGATGGTTGATTCATGATTTGAGTATAATGTTACAGCTGTCCACATAGACTGATAAGTCGATATTGTTTTATGACATTAGAGTCTGATGCATCTTCAACTTTAATGCACAGTGGGGTAACTGATATCTGTTCTATGTCCCGAATTGGTGTGATTTGTGAAGAAAACAAAATTCAACATGCAAGATGTATGAATTCCACACAGAATATGTGGATTTTGTTTGAAAATATTATTTTGGCTTCAACTCCAACTGTATTGCTATTGTTTTTAGTTAATTAGCCATCCTGTTGTTCATTTCTGAAATGCAGTGGTGGGAAGTAACGAAGTACAAGTACTTCGTTACTGTACTTAAGTACA
>NW_015112744.1:532999-533690 GCF_001443285.1 Poecilia latipinna
CTGTCATGGTGGCAAACATGCAGTGGGAGGGAGGATGAGAACAGTCATGGTGCTCCTTCTTGTTGCGCCGTTGGACAGTGTTCATAGTGTTGTTTACAGTTAATTGCTATGTTTCATGGTTTAATGGTGCAGACAGTTGTGGTTTCTGATATGGGCAATATGGGCAACCGTCCAGGGTGTTATTTTTATAGGGATGGCAGGAGACCTCTGTGGATTGTGGCATAGCGATGAAAGCAAAACAGAATGAAATGAGTTTTAATTGATACTGGTTAAATAAATTTCAGCTCTAGGTGTTTTTATGGGAATTTGGATCTTTCAGATCAATCTGAGAACCAATTTTGATAAACTTAATTTTATTGTGTCATGTAGCGCAGGGCACTGGTCTTGGTCTCGGGTTCGGTGGTTTTGACTACAACTCCGCTACGTGGCTCCTTGGTTGCATGTTCTCCCTCATCCTCCTTCTTTCCATCCCCTTTCTGTTGGATTTCTTTCTAAATAAATGTCACTAATGAAGTTAGTGCTACGTTAGGACAGGAAACAAGATGTTTCCATCCCTGAAATTATGATTCATAGAATCACATATCTAAGTATAAACTGTTACAGAGAATAAACACAATAAGAACATGTTTAATCTGTGGCATTGTTCATTAAAATGGCACATTTCTTATGTATTAAAATTAAATACTATCGG
>NW_015112744.1:537781-552048 GCF_001443285.1 Poecilia latipinna
CTGAAATGTAATAAAAATTTGAGTTTTTGGCCGTGTTGTAACATAAAGTGCGGCACCTTCAGTCTTACATGTTTGTAACTTAGTTGTGCACTTTGTTATCTTATAAAAAATAAAATACCGACTAAAGAAAATTAAAAACCAAATCCGTAGCAACATCATTTGCCACATTAAACCATCAGATTTTTCTCTGTCACAGTGTTGAGTTCCTTTAGAAAGGATTTTGAAAACTTTTTGCAGGAGAGATAAAAGGATCAGAGACTGTGTTTCTGCTGAGCTTTTTTTATTTTTCATTTTTTCAGAATAAAGATATTTGTGGGCTGTTGAGGGGATCCAAGGTAGTGCAGACTTTTCAGAAAATCAGCACAGAAACAGGTAAATGTTAGCAGTCCTCTTTATCACTCCGACAACATTGTTCCAAGGAAAGATTCAAACGACTACATTATTCATTGCTTTCTGACACGATTTACCAACCGAGTATCAGTGGAAAGGATTAAACAAATGTCATCATCAAATAAACTTTTTCCTCTAGACGCTGTCCATATAAACCCCATGTGGCTTCTCTATAAAAGCTGATGACCCATAACGAAACACTCCTCATGTCTGATAAACCCAGTTTCACACATCAACCATGTAAAGCTTTGGAAAGCAATTAAAACCGAGGCTCAGAGTACACGAGGGGGGTGTGTCGTCTCATCATGGCGCCTACTCTGACAAACGCCGACAGGTACTGTGATGTGGATGGCTGAGCTTGGATTTATGAAATATTCATTTGCAACACACAGAGCAGGTGGGGGAAGTTTATGCATAATTTAAGGGCTATCTGTATTTATGTTGGACTCTGGGATTCTTGTCGTTTTTCTTCCTGTTCTTTAAAGTAGGAATAATGAAACTGCTTCCCCCCACCCCCAGCTTGATGTCAGTGAAGGATTTCACAAAAACAGACAATAAAAAAAGAGTAGAAGGATGTGATGAACCCTAGAATATAAAGAAAGAACTCATAAATGGAGGATTAATTTGAGATGAGGAGAAGCCCTCGCCCCTCCAGTACTCCGACTACACCCCCCCACCTAAAAGTAGGAGGCATTATGGTAATTTAAAGGCATAAAAGCAGAGACGTTTTCCAAGAGAGACCAGCTCATAAAGGCAGCAAAACATAAACCCCATAAAATACATAGGTAATCTTATGGAATATAAGTTTATAACCAACGTCCAACATAAACAAGTACACAACAAAACCATTACAGCGAAACAGAAGGAGCATCCACTTCACACTGACGGCGTGAAATCTTCTCTCCATTAAAATCAGCAAACATTTCTCTATTGATCAAGTCTGACACTTATTTCAGTAAACAGACATGGCATATTGTTATGGCTAACAACTCCTAAATCTTCTCATGCATTTAACAATATATTTACCAAGGTTTAAATAAATCTGACTTTGACATTACTTCAGATATGGTCAAAACAATCTCGTATTCAATGCAGGTAGTAGCCAGAAATCTTCAAGGTATTGATGTTTTTAAGACTGGATCACAAACTGTTTGTTTGAACGCCTGTCATTATATGTCAATGTGGTTGTTTTTTAGATACGAATAAAAAATTTATAGTAAAACATGCTTTAATCTAATAATTTTATGCATAGTCAGCTCTAATTAGCCAAATTAAACTTTAATTTGTTTTTGTCCAATTCGAACTTCAACTGTGCAATATAGATCTGAATTTCAAAGGCCGACTGGAAAGATTTTCCACTGCTGATCTTGAGGAAGATAATCACATAAGTGTCATCTGCATATACATAGAATATGGCTTTTTAAAACAAATCAAATTTAAACAGAATGCTTAGTCTGGTCTATCCCAGATTAAGCAGGTATAGACAAAGGATGGAAGGATGAAAGAAAATGGGCTCCAATACAGAGCCCTGATAAACTATTTTGGACATTAAGAGAAGAAAAAGAGAGTCTGAACGGTGGGGCCCGGTGTCTCCCGGTTTACACACGCAGCTGCAGTGTGAGCCGACACTTAAGCTGTATGCAAAGTCACAGATTGTTTTGTTTGACAGGGCAAACTAAGTGGAATTAATATAAATCTGTGAGGTAAATAAGGACACGGAGAATGTCTGTGCCTCAGTCATACAGCACTAACTTTTGGCACTGTGCCGCCTGGCATAAGGTTGGATGGTGTGCCGGGTGCTGATAAGAGGCCCGCTTGGCACAGCAGATCAGACTCCGACTGGGATATTTTCTGAGTAACCGCATGGAAAGATACAGGAGTCTATTCTGCTGTCACGCTTTTATTTGACGCTCTGAAAATATGGAGTGTGTGAGCATGCACATAATGAAAGCTTTGCTTCGACACTGACCGAGGACAAGATTAAATACAGCTTCTGGGAAAAAAACAGTCAACCATGCTGAGCCATTTGCTTTGGCGGAAGAGCTACAATTCCTCTGAGCTTTCTCTTTGTTATCAAAGCTGGATTATACGCAGATACAAGATAAGGGTTTCCTCGGGGAGAAGAAACTCCTGACGGGTCACATCGATCAATAAATAAGGTCAACCAATCATTTCACTACAGAAGGTAATTCGCCTTGGAAAACCCTTTCATGTCAGGGCTTACCTTGACAAAGGTGCACATTAAAGCTGTGGAGGAATACAACACCACAGTGGGGAGGAATCTGCTGACATCAAGTAGGGAAAATGTATGAATGCCAATCAGTCGGGTCCCAAGCGCAGCACAAATAGTGCCTCACTTGATTTATGTACGAGAGCTCTCTCACACTGTTGATAAACTGATGCTGTACAAGTGTGACCGTCAGTCAGAAGTGGCATTTTGTTAAAGCCGACATAGAATTTGCATTGCATATTCTCAATTTAAACCTGAGACAGAGTGTCGGTCCACGTTTACAAACCATCACATTCTTCCTATGCATACTAAAACGATGCCAGTCAGCGAATGCAGCATAATCTCACCAAGATCTTGGCATTCTCGCCTGAAGGAAGTGTCATCAAATCACTGACGCATGAGGAAGACAACAACCACCCAGTCCAGTGACGCATCCAGAGATCGCAGCATATCATTTTAAATGTGTTCAAATATACTTAACTAAGTTGCAGTTTATGACAAATAGGAAAATCAACAGTTTTAAAACCACTACATTCCGATAAAGGAGCTCCAAAACTAGAAAATTAAAAGCAACACCAATAATACAAGATGATTTCAGCTTCTGAAATACCTCTGAGCTTTTCCAATTAACTGCAGAGTCACAGACTTATTCCTCTCAGAGGTTATTCATATGCAGAACAGCATCCGATGCAATCCAGAAGAAACAAGATCTTTGGCCTCGGAAACACAGGCAGCTCATAATCTCATTTCAAGGTTGTAATCAAATGATTTATGTTTATGGGTGGCAACCGGCAGATTTAATAATGATTGATGTTTAGAGTTAGGAGCTCTTTTATTATTACCAAATACCATGAAATAGTAATCAGTTTGTTTGATGGGTTAAAATACAAGAAAGAAAATGAGGGACAAATTGTAAAAAGTAGCAGTGGAACTGTACAGATTAAAGATTTAATTACATGACATATCGCAATAAAGTAAATAAAATACGCACATGTGGTCACATGATTACCTTCTGGAGGAAGACGACGATTCTTTTGACCATTTCAGCTCGCTGCTCCTCCAGGCTGAAGAGAGTCCGTGGAGTGCGGATGAAGACCTTTGTTTTGCCGTAAGCCACGTCGTGGTCAAACTTGCAGCCCTGCAGAAGCTTCTTAACGGCGTCTTTGTCTGACGGCAGGTCGTGGTTGGGCCATGTAAACTCTGAGATCATCTTGTATCTAAAGAAACCACAGTGAAGACATGAGAAACGGCAGTGTTGATGCTCCAAAGCTACATTTATAACTATTTCTAATCTACTATTTTAAGTTTACTCCGTAGCGGTATTGGAGTAAAGAGGTCGGAACATAAATGCAGATCACAATTTTCTGATTTTCATAAGTAGAAAAACACTGTTTTGGTCTATCCCGGCAACAAAGATGGAAGTTTACAGCTGAAAAATGAGAAAATTTGTAGTTCAAGGCGAATAAATAACTTTCAAGGGCAGTCAAGATGAATTTTTATTAAGGAGTTCACCTTGATGACAATAAACGGACAATGAACCAAAGATTAAGGCGCTATTGTGTAGTTTATTGAAAGACGGCCTCTATCATTATTTTATGGCTGTTATACCTCTGTAGAAATCGCGGATATGTCTGTCTGTAGGCGAAGCCGGCCCGACGCACTCTGACGTTCTCCAGCAGGCCGAGATACTCCACCTGGTGGCGGCAGCGTTCGGGCTCAAACAGAAGAGGAGATTTGACATCATTGGGCTTGATGCAGCGGACGTAGTAGGGTTCCTGTGGATTGTAGAAGACAGAAGATTAACAGAAAGGTTGCTGTCCCTTTCTTTTGCATATCATAATGGCTGATCCATTGGACCCTGTAACTTTTTTATCCTGTATGTGGTTCAGCGTAGTCATACTGACCCCGCATGTGCTTTTACAAGGGTTTTTGTTTTTTGGTGTAGTTTCGGGAACTAACGGTCTGACCGCACAACACAATATGATTATTTTTATGTCCTAAATTTTATGCTATCCAATAATTTGTTATTTTTGTTTGCAAGGATGAAGGTCTGTGATAACAGCTGTGGAATTGTTTAGGATTTGTCCCACCATCTTTCATAGAGTTCACATGTTGTTCATGAAACTGGTTCAACTGATTTTGACTCCTCACCTTGCTGGCAAGGTTCTCCACCAAAGAGATCATGGAGTTTTTGAAGATTGTTGCTGCCGTCAGCGGCCGTTTGGTGACCTCCGTAATTCTCAGTTTGCCCTCAGGCCACATCCCCTTCAGTACTGGATTGGAACTATGGGGGGGAAAAAAAGAAAAATACATAAGAAAATTGAAGGGACTGATGCATAAAGAGGGAAAAATATTATAAAATAAAAAGCAATCTTAAGTAATAAAATTACTCTTTGTTCTCTAGTGAAAATGATGCACCATATAGTCCAACACAGTTTCTTTCTTTTAAGGCAACAGTTTACATCCAGTTCTTGATTTATTCAGTCCACTAAAAATAAAAGCAGCCGCTTCCAGCTTTTATGTATTCAGACACCAACACAACCCGTCTAAACCAACCCTGAAATTTCTGTTCATGCCTAAAGGCATTTTAGCAAAATGAACAGACTTATGGTAAGCGTCCTTTGTAAAACCACTCAAATCCCTTAAACCTTTTACACCTTTGTTTTCTGTTTTCATTGTGATTGTGAATAAATTAGAGTCAAACCTTTGTTTGTCTGCTATACATGATATTATTTCTGATTTAAAATAGTTTTTAATGGGCCTACAAGATAAGTCAACATCTGATTAATTTGGACATTGGTAAAAAAAAAAATAAAATACACTAGCTACTCATACATTCTTCTCAAAAAAACGTTTGAGCCTTTTAATAGATTCACATATTGGAAAGTCAATTTTCAAAGTACTAAAATACCTACATTTGGTAGGAAAGAGAACAACTTTGTAGGCTTTTCGAAGTTTAATTTAAAGAAACTTGTCTTCTTTTTTGTTGTTCGATTATTTGGAAAGAAAAAAGACTGAAAATACTGAATCAGCTTCAGGGCTCAAAGCTGATGAACTGATTCCCATCAGTGTTTTACTTCTTCATTAGTGTTCAAGTAGGAACAGGATTGAAATAGCCCTGAATGTAGTCTGCTAGGTTACTTTTCCATAACCAGTGATGTTTACTTCAGTGATTTGGAAATATTTTTTGTACTACTGTAACCTATGAAATAATGTAGATTTGTAGGCCTTTTGTCAGCTGCTTTTCTAGTTAGATAAAGATGTTCATTTTGGTTTACAGTATGTATTATAATGGTGATATAGTGGTATCTTTACTCAAGGTTGTCATAATGTAAGTAGATTGTAATATTCCATGCCTACACTGAAAAATCAAAGATGGATATTTTAGATTAGGAAACTCTATTCAGCTACAAAACTTTCACTTTTAATTTCCCAAATCGTTGCTTTAAAAGCTATGAACAACTGAAATCTCCACAGAGCACACGTGACTTAAGGATTTACTATGTCACATTTACAGGAACAAACTCAAGCTGAAAGAGTGTAGTGGTAGATAAACCCAAGGAAAGTCTTTGAATTGAAAGTGCAACGAGAGATATAAATAGAATGTGAGGACGTGTTTAAAGGTGTGCTTCACCTGTTGTACAAAAGCCTCTTGAAGTCTTGGAACAGGGTGTCTTTGTTCTTATCAATAAAGCCCACCACCGAGTACCTGTGAAAAGAAAAACGTCTGGTAAATGCACACGACGCTCACTTTAATGTTCGGACATACTGTCAATTACACAAATTGTGGTCACTGAAATAAAATGGGACCTTTTCAGCTTTATCCTGCCAGTGTACAGAATGTCTGGTGCTAATGTACACCTTTCGATGATACACTGAGCAGGTGAAGGAGCTCCAAGCTGTTATAATCCATGCTGTGAGAGCTTTAAATCTCCTGCCTTATACAATTGTGGCACAGGGATCAATCAAGGCTGCCAAGCCTGGCCCTGCTCCCCTGAGCACCAGACACTTAGCCTTCACAAATAGGCTCAACACATTTCCATGAGAGCCCTTATGATGGTTCTTAGTGTGTGTGATTTAATCATACAAGTCATGTTCAGGTACTGTGAGTGACTCACAGCAAGCATTGAAGATGTTACTCTTGACCTGCAAATGACACTGTTAAAAAAATAAGGTAATGCTTAATACTATTTTTTTGTATGAATGCATACTATACAAGTACATCTCAATAAATTAAAATTCAATTAAAAAGTCAATTTGGCGTCCTTGGTTTGATAAAAATCAACAGAAAAAAAGCCCTGAAAAAAAAAAAAAAAAAATCTCCCAATGCGCCATGAAACTACAACAATATGTTACTGAATTAAATTGCTGAAATAAAACATTCACATTTTTAATTTAAAGAGAAGCACATGTTTGTCACAACAGAAAAACAGCTGCAACCAAAGTCAGCAACCAAAGATATTTCACCTCATTATACATCAAAAGAAACCGTATTGAAAAAAATAATATTTCTCTTCAGAGAATGGAATGGACAAAGTAACCTGGCTTAATAAAGTCTATTCTGGTTAAAATCTACTTTAGGAAATCTGAGTAACCTCAGTCTTTTTCTGGAACAACTTAATGTTCTCGGCTTTGGTTCTAGTCAGCAGCTCTGAGACATGAATGCATAAAAGAATAGAAAAGAGGATGAATCATCAGTAAAAGCTTTTCCTAAATAAGTAAAAAAAAAAAAAAGTAAGATACTTACGCCACGTCCCCTGCATAGTGCCTGATGCGAAAGTCTCTGTCAAACTCCAGACTCTTATCAGTTGGCGAGAGCTATAAAGAGAAACACAAACGGTGAATGGACATCAAAAAAGTGAACATAGAGCTGGATATTTCAATAGCAAACAGGCTAAAAAAGAAAAATACATAGAGGTTTTTAAATCTACAGTCACACTTCCCACATTAATAAGGTCAAGCTCAATACCAATCACATAAGCTGTCCCTTGCAAAGTCTCCTAAGTGTAAATAAAAGGAAAATCAAGCAAGGTGGAAAAAAATTGTCCAATATAAAATTTAGACTAAATATGTTGTACAGATTTTAGAGGGTAATATTCTAAATATAACCAAAATACATTTCTGGAACAACTTAATGTATTAATCAAAGGAGAATTTGTCTATTTGTCTGTATTCAGATTGATTGGTTGTAAATTTATTGTAATTTATAATATGAGTTGGACAAAATATTTATATGGTTGTTTTTAAGTGTGTGTGTGTACAAACACATTTGAATACAATTAAAATTTTAACATTCGATTTCAGTTATTTAATGTAAACTGAGCCTTAGCACAGTCTAAATATGACATATGAGGGGAAAAATACGTCTTATCCAAAAAAAATGTGGAATATTTTTGTTAGAATTGATCAAATTTTACAATTATGTACAGTCAAAAATGTAACTGTGTATTTGTGATTACACTGTCCGAGTTGAGGGATATTTTTCCAAATTTTGTCTATTATACATCTTATAAGATCATTGAGAAAACAGTTCACATCCCTCTTTTTTATAAGTTGGATCGATGGTTTATGTACACATTTAATGGGATTAATACAGGCATGAAAAGAAGACAGATTTCTTTATGCAAAGACTGACAAAAATCTTATCAGCTTTTTTTCAAGGTCAAATATTCTTTAGGAGATTAAATTTTCTGAAGCTACTGTAGTTGGTTGCTGAATTTGACTCGGCAACCAAGCCCAGTCAGCAATGCTTTAACACAAACCGAGCCAGAAGGACCAATGAGATTCTTATTTCCTGTGACATAAAGGCAGCTCTGCCAGCATAGAGAAGGAGAAGACATGTTTTGGTTGCTCTATTTCACCCTCTTTCATACAAACTGGCGACAAACCTGGCGTAATTTCTCATCAATCCAAACACTTTATTTTTACCCCCTTTAAACAATCAGGCTCAGCAGGACTCTTTTCAACTCCAAATGAATTTACCGTCACAAAGATTTGTGCCAGTTCTACTTTAAAACAAAGCGTCAAGTCATCGGTGGCCCTTTGATCATAACTCTTCGCAAGTCAAGCTGTGATGGCTAAACTCAGTGTCCAGAGTGATTTGCAGAGCTATGAGCATTACTGACACAGCAAACCCACTGGTGCAAGAAACACAGAGACTGTCAGGTTTGATTAAGTCCCACAGTAAAAGAGCAAGAGGACAGAGAGGAACGTGCATCAACGTTTGGAAGTAAAATCAAACCCGGGGGGGGCGGCAAACCGAGACAGCAAGAGGAGGACTGAAGAAGACGGAAGACGAGGAAAATAAAAGTAATTTGACAGGTGGAGAGATCAAGGGGGACAACAAAGGTAAGGAAGAGGGTGATACTGAAGCCTGTATGGGAACATGTGAGGAGAGCAGAGGACAGAGTCAGGTAAGCAGGAAGGAAATATAACAGCAAATGGAAGGAAATATGCAGGTGTATCTATATTTATATAGATTAGGATATCAACTGAATTCATTGAGTGAAACTCGTAAAGATTAATTAGATGGAAGCTTTTATTTGAATTAATTTACATTATTATAGGTTACAGATAAGTCAATGGTTCAGTTTACCATAGAAAATTTACAAACATGCAGAAAATTCTTCCTGCAATACAAAAAAAATAAATAAATAAATAAAACAACTAAAACATATGTCCAAATCCTCTACAATACCACAGTAGAACGGAGCACATTCTCATCTAGCAATGACCTTTTGTGGCTTTTTGTCCAGGGACTGAAAGTCACCCAACTGTCTGTTAGGTAACTTTCATAATTGTAGCACTTTTCCATGATTGTGCATAACATAGTATTATTATGCTAAAATTGTTTTTTATTAGTCTTATTTAGCTAACTTAGTTGGGTTTCCACTTGTAAAAATGAACAGTATGCGTATTTGGCAATGAAAAGGAATGGTATGGACCCAATTCATAAAATAAAAACCTTTTTATGATCTTCCAACGTATTCAGATGAACATGTAATGAAAAGCTATTCATGGTTGATCAGTACGCTTCTTTGATGCTGACCATAGAGCTTTAATGTATCCTGCTTTATGAATTGCTTTCTCTACATCATATCTAATGTAATTTAATAGGTTCAGGTGGTATATGCTAAAAATAAATTACAACCTTCTGCAGTCATGTTAATGGTTATTTAGAGGCTAGTTCCGTCAAATCAGCCGTTACAAAATGTTCCATTAGTTTATGAAAGTGATGAATGACTCATCGGTGTGCTAAGAGCTCTCAGGCTTTAACAAGAAACACAGACACACAAGCAAGAGGAAATTCTGCAAACAAAATAAGAGCTGCGGATTTATTTTGGACAGCTGAATGAACCAAGTCCAAGGTCCAAATCAAAACCACAAAGGGGCTGAAAGTAAATCTTTGACGGATCGGAGAAAAAAAAAAAAAAAAAAAAAAAAACCCTGGGGGAAAAAAAAAAATTTTTTACCCCCCTGGCAAAAAAAAAAGAAAAAAAAAAAAAAAAAAAAAAAAAAAAATTTGCTGGGACACAAAGCTGGTTCCAGTTACTGTCGACAAAAGTTTGATGAGGAAACAAAATAAATGTGTGATTGCCTGTGTGTGTAGGTGAAAGAGATAGTAATTAGAGAGCTGTTATAATCACAACAGTCTGGCACCATTACAAGAAGGTGCAGCCTGTTATGAGGTGATTGGCTCGAGTCTGTGCACTTTCACTCTGACTGAGTTAAGAGGTTCTTTCAAAGGGATTGTAGGTTGACGGCGTTTACACATTATTTATTCATGTCTAAATTTAATCATTTTACAAGACTCAAATTTTCACAGTTAAATGTTTTATACCCTTTTAGACAAAAGAAGGAAGTCCGCAATTAGTGCGCTGCAGGAATTTATACCGAAGTCAGGCTTTAAATTTGAAATACAAACTGCAAGATGATGCTGGACGGACAGACGGACGAAGTGAATGGAAGCATTCAAATCTGATAGATGTACGAAAAGAAACCGATCAACTGTTTGATAGAAGGATGAGCAAATGAAGATAGTAGAGAAAAGGCAGAAAAGAATGGATGAATGAAGTACTAAATAGTTTAGTAAACTACTTAGTACTTTTGACATATCCATGTCAAAGGGATGGATATATGGGAAAAACACATGAAAGGAAAGACTGGACAGATGATGGACAAATGAATGGCAGATGGACAGATCCATTAGCAAAGTATTTCTAGACAATGGGACAGAGAATAAAGTCTGCAAATACAAATATTTCTCCATAATTATACAGATGATAAAAATGTTCAAATTAAACTAAAGATCTCTAGGCTAAATACTCCAGACTGCATAGGAAAATGTGTTCCTCTGACGATTGTGTCTGAGCAACAGCAACACAAAGAACCTAGAGTGAAGTGCGACTTTTGCTGTATTCACACAGAAACTATTCGTATATCAAATCTTTTTCTATTTCAAACATGTCCTCCCTAAAACTATTGAACTGCTTCATAATTCACCGTGTTAACGTAATCAAAAGCCAATTTCTTTACTGTGTGATGCTGACAAACCTTCCAATAAACAACCACCTTAGCAGGAAGCCAGATACTAAACTCACAAGTTTTAAGAGACCTCCTTGAAAAATGCTTTAAAAGTGATTTGAACTTTTTCAGTCATTTCAAGGAGAGTCTTTGTCGGAAAAATATTAGCTTTGTGAAGTGTTGTAGACCACAGTGGTGCATCCATTCAGTTTAGGATTATTTTTTTTAATTCTGGAATGATCAATAAAGCTGAGTTTAGTGATTGAACAAGCACACATACTTCTTGAAATGGTCCAAAAAGGGATTTTAATTGAGATTATTATCATCAGAAGCTTTTACTCTTTAAAAAGGAAAGCCAAGTACGATTCCCGATGAAGACAATGAATTTAGTGGGTAATTATAAATAAAAGGAAAAAAAAAAAAAGAAAACTCCACTCTCTCTGGCAAAATATGCACAAAGAAAAGATGTTTCTGTTTATTCAGAAAGTTGTTTACAGATGAGTTTTTCTTTTAAGAGGTAATCGGGAAAAGGACAAACAGAGCAGACGAGCAGATGCTCTCTCAGACAGGCAGACTGCATCTGCTGGGCGCCACACAGTCCCCTCATCCAAAACGATCGGTCACACTCCAACACACACCCCAGAAACAAAGCTTGGCATCTTCATTATTAGCACCCCTCCTGTGATTTGGATTTGGACTCAGCCTGTTGCCACGACCAACGTCAGACTGTACATGTGTGTCTTTCACTGTATGACAGGGCTACTACACATTTTTTTAATTTAAATAGTTTAGATTTTCCCCGACTTAGATTTGAGGATTGGGTCGTCTGTTCTCACTGTTTGGAGGTCATTTGATTTCCGTTTCCTGGGGGCTCATAATCAGTACCTGGCAAGCATGAAAATGCCACAACGCCATAAAACCCGTTTTATAACCTCAGGCGCAACAACCTGTGATGCTGTTTCAGCATTTCTGTGGATTTTCGGTCAACAATTAAGTAACAAAGACATTGTTGCTGAAGCTGTTAAACTGAAGGGGTGCTGTGGGTGAACATGAGCAATCAGTGGCTATGGCTAACAGCAGAAGGGGTCATGTTAGAGAAAGTTTTATTTTTTGGTGCTAGACATTTCAATGTTATGAATGTTAATTGAAAACCAGAATGTAGCGTCTTAAAACAGCTTTTGTAATTTGTTCTTTTGAACACCACGAGTGAAGCTAACAAAAATTGCTCAGAAAGTAGTAAGAACCTGTTGTAACCTCAACAGTGGAGTTTATCACCAGAGAAAACAGATGCAAAATTAGCAGAAACACAGATATTGACGACGGTTGTTGCTCTATACCATTTGCATGACATTAACTTCCTCTGTATCTCTATCTAACTGACTCATTGGTTACCTAGCAACAACCTGTTGAGAAACTCGCACAGTAACATTTTCATGTTTTGACATCACCTCCTTAACTGCTTAAAAAAAAAAAAGAAAAAAGAAAACTATGTGGAGTGAATGGAGAAAATGAGTACAACAGCTGGAGAGGAAACTGGATAAAACAGGTCACTTCACCAGTACTTCAGATATTTAAAACAAACAAAAAAAAAAACTATTCAATATCGACTGATATGAAACCCTAAGATAATGATGTATTTTTCAGCAGTATAGTCAAGCCTGAAAATAATCTAGCATTTTCATTAGTTCACATCAAAATTAAAAGAACACTTGTAATACAGCACTGCGTTGTGAACAAATTTAATATAAAGTTTTCTTTATTGAACTAAAATAAGCACATTTGGAATGACATTCTAATTTGAGATTTACTTGTTGACAAAGATTTGCTATGTTCTATGTTAAAGTCAACAGAAAAAAAAATTGTCTTGGCAAACTCGGCTGGTGTACAGGAGGATGTCCTTCGTTTTCTACAGCACAGATCGTTTTGATAGACTGCCAATAAAAACAGACTTCATTTTTATCTTCGCCTCCCCTGCTCCTGCCAGACTTTATGCTCCCATGCATCTCCCATCACTTTTACTTGTCCAGCAATCCTTTTAGCCACCTGTGCCCCAATAATCTCTGTCCCCAGGAATAAAGAGAGCTCTCCCAGCAAACAGGCCAGTCCTGCTGTTGAGAAGCCTCTGATCATCTCTGAATCTCTGCAGCAGCTATCAGGGCATTAAACCACCAACATACAACGTCCCTCCCTGGCTCTTAGCAGAGGGATGTGTACAAACCCAGTCCAGCCCATTAGTAAAGCCACAGAGCTGCCCTGTTGGATATAATATCCTCCTGTTCACAGGCATCATTTCGACTCCCTCTACGTGTCCTTTGTACATTTGCTGACCTTGTACCTCCCTGGTGTTAATGACCACTTCGTTTGGATGATTAGCACTATGAACACATGGTGCGTGAAAGCTCTACCTCCCAGGACATCCCCCTACATGAATTCATACATGTGGCAGCTGGTGGAGTGCAAACACACAAACAACTTGTTAGTATTCTGCACCTGCACACGCCACGTGCTGGGATCTATGTGAAAGGTACGATCAGGAAGCTGAAGGTAAACTGGGCGTCGCAAACAGAAAAACAACTGGAGGAGAGAAAAAGTGAGATACTAAAGAGCAGAAGATAAAGCTGTTGGAGGTGTGTGTGTGTTTTAGATTGTGTGTTTTACTTGATTAGTTTTTGTTTTGATTGCTTATAAGCAGGGGTGAAAGTAAGGCGGTACGGCAGGGTACTGCGTACCCCTAAAATATTTAGCGGGGGTACGCAGTACCTGCAAAAGAGAGGAGCGGCTGTCTGCTGTAAAGAATCAATGGGTTCACTGTGCAGTGAGTTCACCCACTAATCAGCCATGACTGATTAGTTTTTCAAGAACAATCTAAAACACGACTTAATCAGTTAATAAATAACTTTTTTGCCATTTCATATAGTTTCTGAACTGTTCTTGCTTTGCTAGAGCAGCGGTGCAATACGTCGATTGCAGAAGGTGTTGAGTCGATCTCGGCATTAAGTGACAAACCGAAAGCCGCCAGGCGTGAGACCAGCACGTCCTCCTCTGACTCGCTTAAAACGTTCAAAACTTTATTAAAAAAAAAAATTAAAAATCAACAAAACGTGTTCAAATTAATGACCCAACA
>NW_015112744.1:556600-563763 GCF_001443285.1 Poecilia latipinna
GTCATACTACCCCCAAGAATTTAAAACTACTTTCACCCCTGCTTATAAGTTAATGTAAATGTTACACGTTCACTCACTGAGTAAAAATGATGACAAAGTATCTTGTCATCATTTGGTGAATGCACTACAGATACCGACAGCCACATGTCACACCCTCTTCAGTGTGGATACTGTTACTGAATAAAGAAATACTCTTTATTCACGTCAGCAAGATATCTCAAAAGATCAGCATGTTTTAAAATGTCATTTTTTGTCATTTTTATACATGTATCAAGTAGAAATGCACCCATTTGATGACGGGTCTATTAATAGTTAGCTATGATATGATAAATATGATTAATATTTAACAATTGATTACAAGCAGGCAAAGAGGGAGAGGAAGAGAGAGAGACTACTTAAGTTAAGCAGTGTTATGATGACCTAAAAAAAAAAAAACCTTTTTAGAAATCAACTGAACAAGTTTGCCACTAACCTGCAGCTGGTCAGCATGGCTAAAACCTTTTTAAAAATCTAGTTGGATTAAAGTCAAAAGCTATAGCAAACAACCAGATGCACAAATGTTGCAGACAGCTGGATGTTACTGCCCCAAAACAAGCAAGAAAAATAAATAAATTGCATGCAATTATGCAAATTTAAACATAACCTTTTAGGTTGAACAAAATGTGTAAACAAGCCAGAAGCTTCCAAGTATTCAAACAACTTGAGTATTTGATAAGGCCAAGAACCCTGGGAAGTAAATGAAAGGAATTTCTGATCAGCGGACTGGAAAACATCATGACAGAGAGATGATACAGACTGGGCTAGAATCACAACAAAGTGCATCTGTTATGGATCTAAAGTTTCTCTCTGTCCACGTACCCTTTCCCCATCTGTGGAAGCAGCCGATCTGAGCACGCCGTCTGTGCGGCTACAGTGTATTTACTGGCCACATGCTGCATGTAGAGAGCGAGTTACTGAAGCAATGAAACAGCCTGGACAGAGTGCCTCTGCGTCAGTCTGCGGCCAGCGGAGCATCATTTAGCACAGAGAGGAGGGTGAGAAAAAAGCAGACATGCTGCACAGATCCTGTCAGATGAGCATCTCCATAGGCCAAGACCTATGACTCACTCTGTTCCTGCAGATTGTCTTTTCTGTGTACTCTGTTTGCAGCAGGAAACAAGCAATACAAATGTTAAACATTTGAAAAATGTTTTTTTTTTTTTAAAGTCAGTAAGTAGCAGGTCTTTCCAGTCTTTATTTGTATATTAATAGATGTTTTTGAATTAGCTCATCTAACACAGAGTTATGTTTTGTTTTGTATATATTGCATTTTTTTTATCCATCTTAAGGCTCTGCAGACTTTTATTATTGTTATTAAACTCATTTTTTATTTTCTCTTGGGGTTATTTTTTTTTTTTCATTTTTTATGTTTTGCAATGTTTTCAGGTGTTTTTCTTACAAGTGCAATAGTGCTTTCTCAGTTCTATATTATATTAGTTTTCTGATATATTTTTACTTATTATTTTTGCTCAGAACGGACAACAAAACTTCATCAAGGAGAAAAATAAAAAACATCCCGCTGTGGCTGTGATACACGTTTCTGATGGAGTTTATGGGCTGGAAAAACAAAACAGTTTTTGTAATGTTGGCGAAAGTCTATGTCAAACATCATTAACTACAGATATAACTGATTATCATACAGTCTTTCCACATGCCTCTGCACCTTTCCTTCTTGCTGCCTCTTGGTGTGGTTATCTCACCTCATATTTAATTCTAAGTTTCTCGCACAGCACCGACTCCTCTTTCTTTCTCACACTTCATTTCCTACTTTAGCTTCACATCTGCTTTAGTCTGTCTGCGAGGGTAAATGTGTGAATGGTGGAAGCTGGCAAATCAGGGCGGGTTATAGAGTCTGGAGACTTGTGTGGATTTCCTATCCTCAAACATCTGTGAATTTCAAACTTTTTCCAAGAACCGCCAAACACCATGCACGTGGGGATAGAGGTAAGAATTTTATGTTAGAACAAAACAGCAGGATTTCTCTTATTTTTTCCCCTTTAAGTTAAAATCCCTAAGTCTAAAACATGATGTAGAGCGAAAAAAACAACAAACTTATGCAAAAACAAACGATAACAAAACTACTTTGGGTTATCTTTTAAAATACATCTTATCTATGTTCAAAATTTAGGATTTGTAAAAATGTTGTTCTGCAACTTGATAAGCTGTGTAAAAATAATGTGACCAGCAGGTGGCAGCTGCAACAATAAAGTGCAAAAAAGGCCAAAAGCAAACAAAATAAAAGAAAACCAACCTAAACCCTATATGAAAAAGTGATCACCCCCAGACCATTGCCCAATTCTTCTCTGTACAATCGATAAAACCATTACACAGAACCCGTTTCATAATGTGAACTAGGCTAGAAAACCTAGCCTTAACAGCAGATTAACAGTCTTAACAATAGATTAAATACTAAGTCTTTGACATACATAAGCATAGAAAGAGTTTAAAATCCCAAGCGAGAGTCATAATCCAGCATTGAAAAAAAAAAAAAAGAATGTGGCAACCTGCCAAAATTACTTTAAGAGTTTCTAGTCAAAGATGGTGGTGCTATTGTAATGGTTACTGCTTCTGGACTTGCTGTTACAGATAGAGCCATGAATTCTGCTCTCGAGCAGACAATCTCGTCATCAGTTCTCAAATCCCAACGGGGACACAACCAGTACATACGGTATCACACAAAAGGGAGTACACCCCTTGCATTTTTTTAATCATTGTGTTATGCTAACAGTATAAAGTGCACAGCTTGTATACCAGTGTAACCCTAACCACTGGCAACAAAGGTGAGTACAACCTTTACTGATCTAACTTCCATGAGAAACTGTAGGAAAGGGCTGGTTTAGCCATCATTTATCTGATGTTTGAAGGTTCAATTATTCTTTTATTCATATAATAGACTCAAATTAATTTTTAAGCAAAAAAAAAAAACTGTATTCACACTCAACATAAAAAATATTTACACCTTCAGAATTTATATGGGATTCAACTGAAGCAGTGAAAGACTCATATTACTTCTTAACAAAAAAAAAAGAAACAAAAAAGTTAATTCACAGCAACATTGTGCAGGAACAGGATTTCAAACAGAACAGCAAACAAAAAGGTCTCCAGTCCAGACAATATTGATTCATGCAGATATTAGTTCCAGGAAGCACCAGCGGGATAAATGTGTATTCTGAAACCCTGCATGTCTTTGAAATTCCAGCAGGAGGAGCGGGTCAGAGAGCAGCAGAAGGAGAGTGATATTGAAGAGCATATCGACTCGTGGATGAAAGGAGGAAAGGAAGCTTCGGGGATCAATAAACCCTGCAGTACAATCTTTACCTCAGTCTTTCTGTATTCACAGCTCCCCGTGACATGGGGCAGTTTTTTCACTCTGAACTACGGTGGGTACCAGCTACTGAACTACGGCGGGCCTGCTGGGCGTTTGTGCTTCACATGGGAACATGAAGACTTTGAACAGTTTTTGGCACAGCCTGTTGATTTATACATTTCAGTTAACAGGTTCCCTTCTCTCACACACACAGATACACACACGCTGTGAAAACTCATTCCAACTGCATCAGCATTATCCTTTGCTCTCCTTTTCACTTAACTTTAGCTCCCCTGTATGGCTCTCCTCATAAATCTGTAAATATGTCTCCTCCACTCTCCTATAGGCTGATAGTGACGTCACTTGTGCAAATTGTTGAGTCAGACTCCCAAAACACAAATCCTGACGGTTGTTGCCCCCTGGTGTTCAGTGGGAAGACTGCAGCAGACCTCCAGTCAAAAAAACAGAAAAACATCTGTAGCATGAAATCTTTTAACTTCTGCAGATCTTTTCATGTCACATATTGATTAGATCAGAGAAGATGAGATGTCACAAACAAAAATGAATGGCAGGACATTTGGCTTAGCTTTGGTTCAGGAGCCTGATGACACAATTAGAATGAATTAGATGGTGAATCTTCCCGTTTATTCAGTTTCCACTTACAGCGCTAAAAAGCTACTTAACGCAAGGAGAAACCTGCCCTGTGCTGTTCTTGGATTATTACAGCTACATCAAGGATGTGAAAAAGATAGTATTCTGTATCAAGATGATTTTATGAGGGGAAACATTTCACATTGTATAGATATGGATATTTGACGCGTTTGGACAAGAATAGAAATTGCAATATAGCACACATAGCTCACGCGGAAGGTAAAATGAAGGAAACGGTGTGAGGTGCAGATCTCCAATCAGCTTCAAACACAAAACTACAAAAAGGCAAGACGGCTTTGGCGTTGCTCAACTCCAAAGACCAAACTCTGCTACAAAGAGTCAC
The DNA here is from genome assembly GCF_001443285.1 of Poecilia latipinna. Classification (NCBI taxonomy): domain Eukaryota; kingdom Metazoa; phylum Chordata; class Actinopteri; order Cyprinodontiformes; family Poeciliidae; genus Poecilia; species Poecilia latipinna. Next base: position 560,941 of record NW_015112744.1, read on the forward strand.
ATACTATAAACAAAACAAAAAAAACAAACAAAAAAAACATGATTAATATCCGCAGCTCATTCTTCCTACCTTGCGGCTTGTGAAGTGGGCGTGCTTGACCAGCTTCACGTTCAGTCCCTGCAGGAAGACCTCGTCCGTGACTTTGCCCACATTCATGCAGGCTTCATCCAGAACAGAGAAGATGCCTTTATGCTGCTGCTCCACCAGGTCAACGATAATCTGGTTGTTGAAGTAATCAATCTACAAAAAAAACGAGACCAAAGACTGAGGTGAATTCAGTTTGGGAAAACAGAAATGTACAAATGATTATATGATAAAAGTACAAACCAAAAACAAACAAAGCAAAAAAAAAACAAAAAAAAACACCAGAATTAAAAGTTTTTGCACCAAAATCATGAGTAGAGATACACCAGTCAATTGGCCACAGATGTAAATCTCCTACTTCTCATCTGATCAGCAGGTGAAAAGCTAAAACATCTAAATGTTTTTTTTTTTTAATTCATTAAGTGCACAAAGAACTCCAACTTCGTATATACATCACTGTGCCAACTGTGGATTACTTCTGGGTCCTAGGACCCTCCCCTTTATGGGGTCCTGAGACAGTTCTCTCATAAACACACACTATTTGGAAGAAAACCCAGGAGTGTGTACTTCTTGTGGAAAATTATGAAGATCCATTGTTTCTTCTCTTATCTTGTTATAGTTTTTTTAAATGTTAAAAATATGTTTAATAGTGCAAATAATTTTAGGTTTTAAGTATCTAGAAGCCATTTTAGATTTAGATGAGATTGGTGAGAAGTCGCCTCCTTTCCCTTTTGGGACTGTTGACATCAGGGTCTTTCCTGATTATGTGTAAAGCTGAATTTCGTTGCTTTTTTTTTTTTTCCAACATTTGACAACACCTGGTGTTTCTCTTGACAGCATGGCGTTAGAAGCTTTGAAAACTTCTAACGCGTCTGACAACCAGTGCTGCCGACTAAACTCAATAGTCGATTGCTTTAAGGATGGAAGGTTAATTTTACACAAACATAGTTTAATATGAAAAAAAAAAAATAATACATCATACATGTTTCCAGGGGATGCCTTCTCTCTGATACTCCTCCTGTTCCTGCTTCAGAACCAGCTGTATGAAGAGTTGCTGCAGTTTTTCATTACAGTAGTTGATGCAAAACTGCTCAAAGCTACAAAAAAAATAAAAAGCACATCAAATAAATTGTAAAATATTGACCGATATAAATGCAAACAATTTTTTTCACATTTATCTCCACCTGTTGTTCTGGAAAATTTCAAACCCATAGATGTCCAACACTCCGATGACCGTGTTCTTTCCATGGACTCTGGCATCATAATTTTTCACCTCAATGATGTCATTGATGCGTCCAACGATCCAGCAGAACAGACGCTCGTACATTGCCTGAGGAAAATGTAAAACGTTGAGAAGGGTGGCGAGAAATAAATAACATCATCTCAGGGCACAAACGCTTAGCAACAGCTGAGTAACCGGAACGAAAAGTGTCAAAATATCAATGAGTCAGTTTTTTTTTTTTTTTTTTTTGTTAGCAGCTTCACTGCGCTGGTCTTGCAACTGCCTACATGAACTGCATCCTCCACAATGTTCAGTCTCTGTATGATGCCAAAACACTGTGACTCATATGTTACTGTGAACTGTGATAAGTAGAATCATAAGTAACACAAAGCGACAAGTGAAATGTCACAATCCTGCAGGCACATGTAGACCTCTGTTGTTTTAATCTCTTTAGTGCTGCTACAAAAAAAAAAAAAAAAAAAACACAAACACACAAAAGGGTCACCAGAACCTGTGCCCAGAAATAACCTTTGCAAGAGCGTCTCGCCCATAACTGGCCTCCTGTGTGGTGTGCTGTTTTTCAATGACGTCTCGACCAGTGGCCACTGTGCGATACAGCAGAGCCTTCTCCACATTTTCCTCCTTGGTGGAAAGGAGCTCCCTGATTACAGAGACGAGCTTTGTGTTCTCTATCAGGGTAACGTCGCCATCCACTCCAAAGGTCAGGTTTCCCTGCAGGACAGAACAGAGAACGTGGGTTCATTGACGGTTTTTTTTTTTTTTTTTTCTGGTTAAGTAAGAAAAATATGAAACTACAACAATAATTTATCGAAGCAACTACAACACGCCACTGGCAAGTCTAATAGGTTAAATCAGAGGTTCCCAAACTGTGGGGCGCGCCCCCTAGGGGGGGCGCCATGTCATTGCAGGGGGGGCGCAGGAAGCCGTCTGGATGAAAAAAAAAAAAAAAAACATGAACACTGTATGCGCTGGGTTTTTACCTTAGAATGGCCAACTCTCTGTTATTCCTATGTCAATTTGATACAGTAGGGTCTTCCCATATTTGTGTCCTCTGTCACTTTTATCAGCAGTTAAAACTGTTTAATCCGTTGTGAACATGGTGTAACCTGTTTTTCCGAGCCGCCTTTAAACGCAATATGAGCGCTGCGACGCTTGCGCTGGGTTTCCACCTGTGAAGGAGACCTGCTGCTGCTGTGCGGAGCTATGTAGGTTTGTGTTAGAATCACGGCAGCAAACCAGCAAAACGCCAAGAACTTTTCACAGTTTTTCCCTCCAAACTAACTGACTGAGTTGAGTAAAGCTGTTGGATGCAGGTAATGTTAGCTAAAAGATGACTAGCTAATATCAATACAGAACCTTAAGCTTAACAAGTACCTTGTAGGCTACCGATGTTGGTGTCTATTTTCAGCTACGTACATTCATTTTGCCCCCAAAAAAGTCGATGCCCCCCCCCCCCACCCCCCCCCCCCCCCCCCCCCCCCCCCACCCCCGCCCCC
>NW_015112744.1:566877-595129 GCF_001443285.1 Poecilia latipinna
CACCTCCTTTTCCCCCCCCAAAAAAGGCCTCCCCCCCCCCCCCCCCCCCCCGTCACACACGTCGTTTCAACCAGACAGCCATTTGTAATACATAGGGGGGCGCAGAAAATGTTTGGAAACCACTGGGGGGGGCGCAGAAGAAAAAGTTTGGGAACCACTGGGTTAAATAATGAGTTATGTGCCTACTCTATCTACTCTACTCAGATTTTACTACATCATTTCAACCCCTCCAAGACATCAAAATGAAATAGACAGACATTTACGGAAGTTTCTTATTTCAATATCCTAACTTTTAGCATCCCTATTACAGGTAAACAAATACCATACTGTTTGATTAGCTCAGTAAAACTGCAATGTTACAGTTATATGTATACATATACAAAGTGTTGACTTCCTCAACATCAGAATCCATTATAGTGCTGCTAATTTTATGACCAGATATTTGATTTGGCTCACATTATTTCACACTAGCCTGATAAGACATTTGATTACTTGATCATGATAATTCTTTAACTTTCCAGATTGTTTCTGGTTAATGCAAAGAAAAAAATAAAATAAAAATAAAAGCAAAAGCTACATTTTGTATTTCTTGGTGTCTAACGTACCAATACTGCTTCAGCAAATTTGAGCTTCTTGGCATCTGAGGTAGCAGGACAACATTTTACCGTCACACTTCTAATACTTTGTAGTTCATGTATGTGACTCTCCTCTTTTGTCCTGGTGTGCATCTATATCTACAATCTGGTGGCGGATAATTTACCAAAATAACGAAAGATTTATAAACTTTTTTTTTTTTTTTTGACAAAATGTTTTTTGCTGTTTAGTCAAACATTGTTAAAACTCTTGAGTGATGGTTTTGAATTTAAAACTTTACAGTTTACTTATTATTATGAGTATTTAAATAATGAAACTGCTCCCGTTTTAAAACATAATTTCTCTATTCTTTATTTGTAGGCGCTGTACTAATTATTAAGCGTTTCTTTTTTCAACAGTCTGCTTCATGAGTCTTTCATTTGGGAGGTTAGGGGAAAAATAATTGCCATAATAAGGGGCACAGTGTTCTGTTGGCACCTTTTCTCATCATTTGTTGGGCAAGATAACAAACATAATGAGTGCTTTATTCTTATAATGCCAAAGTCTGACATTTATAAAAGGAAAGTCCAACACTCAACCTTTAAGGAGAATGTTTCTAGGTGTGACTGAGCAGTAAAACTGAATTTAAATCTGTCCTTTCCAGTTTTTTTTTTTGTTTGTTTTTTTTTTTTTGCAACAAAGACAGCAAAAGGGAAAATCTTGCCAACCAAGATGAAGAGGTTTGAGGTTTTATGTGTATTACCAGATGCAGGATGGTGGCCAGGATCTTGTAAACAGTCTGAATCTCGTCGACTGTGAACCCAATTACTTTCATGGCGTCGGCTACAGCTTTGAAATCAGCACTGTCATTGATGCCAGACTGCAAAGAGATTAAAATAAATAAAAAAACATGCTTCAGGCACGTTGACTAAATCATTCAAAGAACAAGAAACAAAGTGTACTTGATTCAACATTTATTATTTCTATAAACCTGACATTACAAAAAGCAAATATCAGTAATATCTTCCCACTGAATGTTGTGGTCCATTTGTTTTTTGAAGGCTAGGTTTCTAGTTCAGGTGTTAATTAAATTACAGATGTCCTGGAAATTAAAACACAAGTTGCTTAGACACAGACTGGAAAGCTGCACCTCAGCTGTTTGGGTGTGCTGTGCTGCATGACATCAGCTAATTGGATGCTGCACAGTGTTTTGGTTGCATGTTGTTCTTAATCATTTGACTCATTCAACAACAGAGATAGCAGATCTGAAAAAAGTAGGTCTGGAAAAGGATCGAGCTCCATGTACAGCAACTCTGCCTGAAGGGTCACAACATTTCTGCTCCTAAAACCCAAACATATAGCTTTAAACGTAGATTTACTTTTCATGCCCTACAGGATAAGAATTAATAAATAAGAAGAAGAATTTGGAAAAATGGGGTTTTAAGTATGACAAGCTGTAGATTATTCATGTGTTAACAAAAAGTCTGAAATACCTTAATCTGGCCTCCGACTTTAATGTAGTTGTAGGCCGTTGGGTCTTTTTGAATGTGAAGAGAGCGTAGGAGGGAATCCGGACCTCCTTTCAGCAGCTAGTAAAAAAAAAAAAAGGCATATTTTGGTTAGAAAACCTCTGATTACATTTTTTTTAGTGGAGTATTACTGAATGAACTGAAACTTTGTCAATCTTAGAAATAAAGTGCATGAAGCAGAAGGGTATCATTACTAAATAATCTGTGGATAGAACTGAACTACCAACACAAACATCCACAAGAATCACTTTATATACTCCTATAAATAGAGACAAGAGGATTCTTACTGACTCGTGATACAGATTTTAGTGCTTACCATATAGAAATAAGCCCTGTGAAGTTATGTTTACATTTTAATGGTAATACAGTGAATTTCCCTTTAGAAAATTTCCATGGAATTATTTACCACATCTACAATTCTCTAGGGCTTTTCCTTTTTGATATGCTACACCTCATGTAATTGTAGTGATAAAACCAGTTGCCAGACTGGTCCTGCACCCAGTTTAGAATATATGTAGATGTGCGCAACAAAGCAGAGCTAAAAATACAAAAACAAGTCAACATTCCCATGGTTATATAAAATGTAAAAAAAAAAAAACCCACAAGGAAGCTTGTGTAACAGAACACAGAGTTCATGCAAATCCAAACAGGTGTGCAAATATAATTACCTGGTAGAATGAGTGGAAGCTCCTCTCACCTTCCTGCTGGAAAATTACCCTGGACTGTTTTAGTAGCAAGAAAAAAAAAAACACAGCTTGGTTAAGTCACAACATCATGAATTGAACTCAACAATAGTTTTCCTGTTCATCACTGATGCCAAACATAAAGATAGTCTGGAATGTGTAGAAAAGGATTCAGAGCACGAACCTTAATGTATTTTATAAGCATTTCATGTGAAAGATCATCAAAAAGTGTGGCATGTATTTGTATTCACCCTTGGATGTTCTGATGGCCTTAAACAAAATCCAGTGTCACAAACAGGAAGTCACACACAGTGTGTAATGTAGATCTATATCTGTATACCATACGACCGAACCACACACTGTGCAGGGAACACAGTGAACATGTGGAAGAAGCTTCTCTGGTTAAATGAGACCAAATAAAAAATTTAAAGAAAATCAAAAATCAAAATCTGGCCACTTAGTTTTCTAGAAAGCAAACACATGGCAGCATCATGCTGTGGGGATACTTTTCTTAAACGTGGACAAGTTTAATGGGGAAATGATGGAGTGGCTGCCTGACTGTCCAAGAACACAAAAGACTTGAAACTGGAGTGATGATTTATCTTCCTCCAGGAGAAGAACCCTAAACAACAAGCCAAAGCTAAAACTGAAAGATTTATATCAACTCAAATTCAGAATGGCTCAGTCAAAGTTCAGACCTAAATCCAACTGACAGGACTTGACATTTGGTCTTAAATCTTTTTAGGTGTCCCATTTTGATATCCTACCACCCCACCTTCTCCAGTAGGTAGTTGTTGATGTGGCCCCCGATGGGATCTCCTTTGAAGTCAAAGTTGATGTCCATGTATTTGCCAAAGCGGCTGGAGTTGTCATTGCGGTTGGTTTTGGCGTTTCCAAAGGCCTCCAGGACACAGTTGGATTTCAGCAGCATGTTTTTTACTCTGTGAAACGGGAAGGTGGTACAGAGGGGGGGAGAGGGGGTAATGATTCAAACATCATCAGTAACATCTTTATAACGCCAGTGTACAGTGTTCAAAAACACAGCAGTCTAGACTCAAAATGTATGAAACATTGCATCTGTGGTCATCCATCTAACAGCATGGTGTTTACATTACATTGTTCAGAACTGAAATCCTGGAGTCCCACTAACTATCTAGATGTTTCTTTAACATTTACTTCCTACTTGAGCATTGTGGCAAAGCATGTGACCTTTTCATCCTGTGGCCTCAACAGGATAATGTGATAAAGCAAAAATTCTTCTGTAATGTTTTCGGGAGAACCACCATGAGTTTGAGGTGTTGGCTACTAAAATCTTTGGGTCAGACACCACAACGGACCTTTAGGGTTTCAGTGGAGTTCAATCCTTGATTGTTATTTTGGCTGCAATAAGGGACCAACAAGCCCCCCCAACATGAAGCTATGCTTCCTCAGTCTATTACCAGCCCGTTGTATTTTCCAATATTTAATCTGCGATGTTTACCTTTCAGCCTCCTTCCTGCGTTTTGTTTGCTTTGCAAAAAGCTCTACTTATCTCCTTTATATCAGTCCAGGTTAATTACACCCTAAAGCATAATTGATTGTTCTGTACTGTGGAGCAATAACATCTTTTAGTGCTTTAAAGGCAAACACCAGCTGCTCAGTTGCCTGAGACAATGACAACACCTTGCTGGGCTGTAGCTTTATCTGACTATGATGCAAGAGCCTTGATGTAAGGCGGTGAGCATTCCAAGAAAAAGACAACGACTCCTTGAAAACAATGAAAGCAATCTGTTGACTGAAGCCAAATTTATTCCTACTGAATATGTCTGACTGGTTTCCACAACTAAAATCAAAGCAAGAGAGTAATCCAACGGAACAAAATCCATATTTCCTCCCAAAACTCAGCTCACCTTTCAACTTCCGCCCTCTGATTAGGGTTGGTAATAGCAGCTATGTATTGCATTATGTACTTGCTGGCCTCGGTTTTTCCTGCACCACTTTCCCCTGCAATAAAAAGAAAGAGATAAATATAAAACCATAAAGTATTTCTGGCATTGATGTCCCTGCAGTGGTTTGCATGGCTTGCAAATCGAACAGCGAGTCTTCGAGACTTGTACTGGTGATAATAAACAGTTTCAGCGCAAGTCAGTCCTTTAGTCGCTTTTGGGTTTCTTTTTAGTATTTTTTATTTTTTTTTACTTCATTCAGAACAACACATGTTAATACACCATACTTCTTCTATAAATCTTCCAACCAGTTTAAGATTTAAAGTTTCTCAGTTCCTTCTTTGTCCACAGAGTGGTGCTTTATCCTCCTTATCATTGCTAATGGCCAAACAAAATATTAACCTGAGAAACAGTCAAAAGTTTTACACTAAATGCAAACGACAAATATATTTTAAAGTAACCATGTGAAATTAAAATGAGAAAAAAAAAAGTGTTTTTGTGATTCATGAACTTCTCATTGTACCTGAGATGACAATGCAAGTGTCTTTGTTCCTCCTCTTCATGGCTTTGTACGCAGCATCGGCGATGGCGAAGAGGTGTGGCGGCCTCTCGTATAGTTCACGACCTTTGTACTGCTCTACGGTGTCCCGGCTGTAGATGTTCATGGCACGGTATGGATTTACTGACACCACCACCTCACCGATGTAGGTGTAGATCCTCCCCTTCTCAAACCTGAAGGGAAAAAGAAACATTTATATGTCACTTTTGGTATAGAAAAATAAAACTAAATAAATATTTGCTTTAAGCACACAAATAAGGAGCTATGTATACTTTCTACTTATACATTTAAATAACAGCAATAGCATATAAAAGCAGAAATGTTCTTAAAAAAAGAGCAGCGAAAGCAACACTTCTGACAATGTGAGCATGATGGGCTCTCACGTGTGATCCGTCCTACTTCAGAAATCCAATACAGTAAGTGATCAATGAATCATTAAATAGATTTTATATTTGATTTATTTTTTGTTAATTTAACAAGGATTTATTTTAAATACAGACAGGTTAAGGCACGGCCATGTCTTGGCCTATATTCAATGGGACGATTGCTGACTCAAGAAGAGGAGTGCCTACAAAAATGATAAAAATGTAAATTTGACATTGTGATCTCGAGTCATACGTCCATTTCCTGTTTGATAAATAAGTGCACCAAAATCTAGTCTCAAAGCTAGTTCAAAATTCAGATGAAGAATATTTTTAATACTAAGTTATTACTTTATAGGTGATGAGCTATTCAGAAAGTATGCCCATAATAGATGTATAATGGGGGGGTTTTCGCACCTTGCTCTTATGGAGAATCAATATGCTCACATCCTGCCGACGTGCCAGACGTAGATATTTATACACTTTCCTGTCTCACTTTCTGCCTCCATCTGTGTGTGCTCTTCACTCCCAGACTCGTGCAACCTTTCTAGTCCTACATTTCTCCCGACATGAGGCTGCCAGGCTGACTTCCTTCCTGTCCGAGCGCTGCTAGCGTCCCTGCTTCTCTCCACAGAAGAATGGTGCCTTTCTTCACAGCTGCCAAACCTCTGCTGCTGCCTTGCAAAGACGGCCAAGAGATCATTATTTTTAAGACATTCTTAATAGCTCAGTGTAAAGCTTTTGTGACTGAAGAAGTTCCAGACAAACTAAATGGATCATGACTGTTTTTTTCCAAAAAAAAAGATGGACTTTTTTCTTTTTCCCCGAAAACTAAAATGTTGACTCAAGTACTAAATGAAAAGATGTAGCTCTTTATAGTCTGATGTTGCTGCAATGAGCAGATTTGCCATCGTTCTGGTCCTCAAACATCGAGCTAAATGATCCACATCACTGTGCATGAGACTGTTAACAGAAGGCTGTGGAGCTAATTAGTCATAGGTTCTTACAACATAAGTCTTGGCTTTTGCAACCGGTTATGTTTATTTTATTTTTAGTCCTTTTGGTTTCACACTTTGTTTGATTCTACATTTGAAATCAAAAATAACAAAAACAAGAAGCAACAAACAGGAAACAGGCCGCATACAGTAAATCAGTAAGATTAGCTCAGATGATCACATCCTGGTTTTTGTAGGGTGAAGGTGACACAGGATGCTGGTGTGTCTAGGACAGTGAGGACATACATGCCCATGTAAGGTCTGAGTGCAAAATATAGCTTGTCGGAGTCACAAAGGATGTGTGATACATTTAAAACCTTTTTTTTTATGATGTTTGGCGTCCAGTAACACATTAAATCCTTATCATTATGTCCACGTTTCATCACTTAAAATATAGGGATGAAAATTAAATTGTACACACATTTAATTATTTACTGCTTTCTGAATATTTTATATTACACTATTAAATCACAGGGGTAAGAAAAAAATGTTGCTTTTCTTTTTTTTTTTTTTTTAAATCAAAGCAACTAGGTCAAGATTTACATTGTTCTTCAAGATTTTATGGGAGCGTGGAGAGATGGATATTAGACAAACTGATAGATTGATGGATAATGAACAGACTAATAAAGGGACAGATTAATTGCTAATAGAAAAACAGATGTATAAAAAAGGTAGATGGATAAATCACCAGTAAAAGCATGGATTGATGGATGTTTCATATATTTTGTTATACTTTCCAGACCTAAAAATAAACTACTTCGAAGCATCTCTGCATAGAAGCAGTTTAATCCACAATGCTGCAGACGTAACAGGCATTCAGCCTCTTAAATTGAACAGAATTATCTGAAAGTGATGTGTAGAACAATAATCAAGCCTCATTAGGTCTCCGATCCTGTAAACCTACAGCGGCTCAGACGTGACCTTCAACACAAATTGTATGACGCCGACAAACCTATAAAATATGCACTTGCTTTGAATACATTCAGGGAAATTTGTTCCGTATGAGACAATAAGATGAATACATTTCGTATTCTCTGTCTCAACACAACTCTGAATTACAATGACAAAGCAACATGCAAACTCTTCCTCCGTGCTGCAGCAGAAACAGACCCATTGTGCCATTCCTCTGCCCAGGCTGAAGGCTGCTGTGTGCCAGCTCCATTGTTTATGTGTCAAACGGAGGTCTTTGTCTGACAGGGGTCCTCCATCTCCTCCTGTGTGAGCCAACACAATGAGCTGCCCACTTATGCCTTATGTGTAATAGCTTCTGCTGGACTGTGGAGAACGCTTTACATGAGAGGAGGGATGTATCTCATATCCCAGTGCATAAGTAGAGGAGGTGACCGAGCCTGCTCTCAATGATAAGATGCTTCAGCAGAATATGGAAGATCAAAGTGTTGAAATTATGTTTTCAGAAACATAATAAATGAAAGTAACCACAGGAATCTTTTTTCTCTCTCTCTCTCTATGGAGTCAGTTTTCTTTGTGTCATCAATGGGCTAAAGTGGACTTGTCTTTTGGGAATATTTGATGTTATCAGGTGCCAAGAAAATACATTTAAATCAGCGGTGATCTGCTTTAATAACAGAATTTGTTTCACGTTCTTTTAACTTGGATTTCAGTTGATAGACCAGGATTGTTTTGCTTTAGATTATAAATAGAACAGAACAAATTAACAAAAAACAAAACAAAAACAAAAACACAGATGAACTGAGAAATTTGCTTTTCACCACAACTGCGAGATTTGACAAGTCGGTGAGAAACTGAAAAATCAGAACAGCCACGTTGTGCTATCAGCACTTCTGGGTTTTGACTGTAGAAAGTAAAAAGTCAAAGATAGCCACTTTCAGCATCAGTTAGAGCAGTGTTTCCCAACCCTGGACCTCAAGGCACACTGTCCTACATGTTTTAGAGGTTTCCCTGCTTTAATGTGCCTGGTTCAGCTGATTGCAGTTCAACAAACACCTGTTAATCAGTCATCGACTGAAATCAGCTGGACTGAAGGAAGGAAATACCTAAAACATGCAGAGCAGTGAGCCTTGAGGACCAGGGTTGGGAAACACTGAGTTAGAGCAAGCAAGGAAAGGTAAGCACTAGAGTCTGGTTACAATGAAATGCAAGCTTTATTGTTCCTTTAAAACTGAAAATTGAGAGAAGTCACTTCCAGTTTCCAAATGTTTGGACGGACGCAGCTAAACTTTGCCGACAGCACAATATGTAAAAAAGAAATGGAGAAGATAATCCCCGATATGAATGCACTTCCCATTTTATAGTTTTGCATGTTATATATGACGAAACTGCCATTTATCAAGCCTGCTGTATGCTGTTGCAGAACCAGAAAATTACCTAAATAGTTCATTGTTTCATAACTTTAGAGCCGTCTTAATCAACCTACTTCCAGCTAGAATTTGTTCCACCCTTGCAGATAACACATATCAGCAATTAAATGAAACATGAGCAACAAACACAGAGTGTGTGGGCTAATGCTTACTGATCCTCACTGATCCTCACTGAGATCCTCGTATGAAAAACGTTGTGCAACTGAACTTCAGAGATGGTTATTCCTGCTTCATACATTGTGTGGGAGAAGAGCAAGAAGTGATTATCTGTGGGAATATTTATGCTACTGGGAGAGTCAGTGTGTCATAGAGGTATCAGTTATTTCACCCAACACACACAACACACTGGACAATCCGTCAGATCTGAGTTTATAAGCATCTGTTGACAAGTGTTTATAACTTTCTTCATTCCTCTGAGAACTAGTTTGGATTGAGAGAACGCACACAAGCAAAGAGGGGAAATTAATCAGGCGAAGGCTTGAAACAGAGCTGGAGATCCATCTGTTGCACTCTGATTAAGGAGGATTTAAATGACACGCAGGCCTGAGCTTAGAAAATCATCAGTCAAAATAATCTCCCAGAATTGCTATTTATAGATACAGGGAAATGAAGCAGATTAAAGGTATTCCATATTTAAACCCATCTGAAAGGTAAGATTTTGGACTGTGTATAAAGCAGAATTAGCACAGCACGTCCGGCGTTAATCTGGATCCGCTCTCATTTTTCAGTCTGTTCAGCTGGGACTGGAAGTTTCATTAAACTGTTTGACCAGCGATTTCCCTCTGCAAATCCCAGTCAGGAAACACGGGAGGATCAAACAGACAGAGGACAAGGGAGAGGTTGAGAAAGGCATGAAGAGGTGAACCAGAGGGCATAAAGTGATTACATATAAACCTGAGTCATGCATTTTTTGAATGTCTTCAATGACTAACACACAATAAGACTTTTACTTTTTTTTAATCTTATCTATATTTGTGAAAATTAGAGACTCGCCGATCCCGATTTTTCTTTACAAAAACCAAACTTAATTTTTTTTTTTTACTCACTACACATGAGGAACAGAGTCACTGACACACAACAACCTAAAACTGAGTTTTGCTAACATAAAATATAGATAAAAACTAAAAAGAGTTGGAAGTTTAAATTCTGATATTTGAACTATTACTAGTTGAGTAGTGCACAACTTGTGCAATGTGCGTTCTAGAGAAAGCAAATCACTCCCTTAACTATGGGATTTTTAAAAGAATACAAAGATTTTCAAATCAGCGTAATGCATAACAGAAGATCTAAGCTGAAAAGATCAATTTTGCTGTATTTTGTTTATCCATTCTGTTATCTGCTGTAGATTTTGTTCTTTCTTGTTCTCACAGCCTTAATTAACCATACATATCTCCACATCGACATTCCTTTTTAAATAGCTTTGTACGTCTCTGTGCTTCCCGACAACAAGGAATTTCATTATTTTCCACAGTATCTGGGTGAACTACTCACTCTATGCTGCAGTCTTGGTTTCCATAAAACCATACCAGAAAAACATTAACAGGCTATCAAACATCTTAGCAATCTATGAAATAGTTCTTCTATTGATTAACTAAATAAATACAAAAGCATTATGATGCCATGGTCAATATTGAACAATGCTTAATCTTGACGTGGCTGCATAAGGTCGTAACCAGACTTCTTTATTGTTTAAATCTAAAACATTAAATCTAAAATGCTGGACTGTTTTCTCTTTTTTAACCACTTCCCATGTGCATTCCAGGTTTTGCCTCATAAAAACAGAAGCTATGCTAAGATCAAGTTTTAAGTATTTTTTTTAACCTACTGGAGGTTTCACCACCTCAAGCAGTGAAGCAGGCAAACAACAGAATAGTTCAGCCATTATGACCAGAGAAGTGAAGTCTGGTTGTTAAAAAGTGACTTTTAGAGGTTAACACATAAACTCACACAATGCCTGGTGTTTCTAATCTATCCAGGGAACTCTGTCTGCCCTAAAAATATCAGAAAAACCCAAATACTACCCACACAAGCTGCTGCTCAAGCACGCACGCGCACACACACACACACAGCATGTAAACATACACGTCATGCTCGCCTCAGAATTACAGAGCAGAGCCAAACACAACCACTGTCTCCAAAATTGTTTGGGTGGGTCCCTGTAATGGTTAACTTGGGGAGGAGCAGCAGCGACTTGTAACATTTTCTCACCAACACGGCTCCATCACACCAGAAAAAAAACAAAAAAAAAAAACAAGTCACCAACAACATCTCGCACAGAAGGATGTTTAATTTAACTGTGTGAGTAGATTTGGTGAGTCAGTACCAGACCTTCAGAAGGCAACAGAATAATGTTATTGTCACAGCACTGCAAAAAGGAGTGGCTCCGTTTTCTTTATTAAAAGGTTTTACTGTGTAATTTGGCTCATAGCAATGTCCCCCAAAAAAAACGTCATGTGGTCTGTAGGATCACGAGTGGCTCAAAATTACGGTCCATGGTTATTGTTTTGGGATGTAACCAGTCAAAGCAGATTTGTGGTAAGATACATTCAGCAGGGCGAGGTCTTTTCCAGTCACACAGATAGCCTGCAAAACCTTCAGCTTCTGCTGCGTTTGCAACTCTGATCCAGATGTCCATGACATTTTGTTGACGTTTGCAGTAAGTGAATACGTTCTTTTGTTCGCCAAACTGAATTGTTAACATAGAAATTGCCACCACCAACCTATCCTCCTCATTTGATTGTTTAGTTTTTTTTATATATATTTGAAGAGGTTTAATTGGGGATGTTAGCGTAACGAGATTAATAAGGATTTTGATGAGAAAAGGTTCAATAATCATTAGTTACTTCCAAATTAAAGTAAAAACTAATTAAAAGATCTCGTACACATTCAAAACCAAATAAGGAACTGAAGTCTAGCTCCGCATAATCCAATACAGATTTCTGTTTTTAAAAGGGATAACTGATAGCAGGCCAACATTTATTGCCAGTAAATTAATCAATGATATAAGTGCCATATCTAAACTGCCCTACATTTCCATTATACAATAAAATCTGTGGCAGAGTTAGCGCACGTTATCAGTGTGTGTTCAGGGTCGTTGTAGGAATGGGAATTATAAAGTGCAGGGAGATAATCTGTGTCTGTTCCACTTTTATCTCCGAGTTCATCACTGCTTTTGCTGAGTGTAAACATCAGAAATGTTTAGGGTGTGTCCTGACAGCTGTATTGTGGAGAAAAATAATGACTATCCAGAACATTTGCTGCTTCTGCTTATTTCACATATACAGCTCATCTCAAAAGAATCAAAGCTCTATGTTCAAACCAATGAAGGGTAGGCAGAAAATTAATAGCACATTATATACATACACTACACACAAAGATGTGTTCATCCTCCACAAATGTGTCATTTCTTTACAAATTTGGTATAAAAACTATATATCTGGATTACCTTAACCAAAACAAGGTCATATTTGGAGTAAGCAACAACTTAATGGAGTATGTGAAGTCTGAAACGATGGGCATGTATACACCTAAAACCCAATTCTATGTTCTGCTGGGAACTCAACACAGTTTATGTCCTTGGCTTTAGAGCAGTCGGACAACAACAGGATGAAAGTGAAAACATATGTAAAGGAACATTTGGAGGAGGAGGAAAACCCCAAATAAAGCTCAGCGTCTGAAGAGGTACGCAGGCCGAGTCAGCTCGAGATGAGTCAAACATCAGTCATTGATCAGATCATGCCATGCACATAAACTGGAACAGCAGTGATATTTGATTTCAGCATACCATCTTCATCTGTTGTTCTGCTAAATATTTTTTTTTTCTCTGAGGTGTTTTCTGTTTATGCTTTATTTCATGGCTTGTTTACATAACAATCCATCAATTATTGTCATTTTTGCCTTCAATTGTGATTTCAAAATGATACTGCAATGACAAGCAATGATTTATTATGAATCTCTTGTCGAGGGAGAAATGTGTTATTTGGGGAAAATTCTGATTCAAAAGGCAAAAAAAATGGTGATTTTAGAAAACTATGTCATTCGAAACATGACCTCAGGCCTCATTTGCAAATAGTGATTGCTATCTGGCCTGGAATGATTATTCAGTAGTCATATCATAAGGAGATAAAAGTATAATTAGAAGGTCCAAACCAAGTATTGAGCACATATAAATGTGCATACTTTTTACTGATGTGATTAAAACATCAGTTTTTAGCAATTTTTAGCAAGTCTGTGACTTGCTAAAAATTGAAACTCTGGAAACCACTTCTTTTCACTTGTGTAGTATATAAAGTGTGACAGAGGCTTTCATCATGGTCTGCAGCCACCCAACATCTGGGCTCTGCATTAGAGGATTTTCTGCTTCTTTGTAAAGCCTGCTTAGTAAACAGCAGCTCCCTCGCCGTGCGTAGGAGGAGAGGCCCATCGACACATATCCCATGCCACAAAATCAGATTTTAGCTATTACTTCCAAGTCCAGAACCATCCATCGAAAAGACTGCATTTAAAAAAAAAAAAGTAGTCATCCCCCTTCAACGTCAACCACAAATATTGGCATTTTGTGTGACAACAACAAAAAATGGTGCATGACTACAAGAAAACTGAGAAGGAAACGGAGTTTGCGTAAGGATCTACATTCTCTCTGGTGAACTCATGGAAACTTTTGATTTATTAATACTATCTGTGCTATCTACACTGATCATAACGCTAATTTTCAAAATACACTGCAACTTCAACTCTGTTCCTGATCTAAATGATGACGTGACTTCCTACTTACCAGAGGAAGGCACGAAAAATAAAATATGAAAACAAAAGTTGCTTGTATCTTATAGTGTAAAACAATATAAAAAATGTTCAGTGTTGCAAAGCAATACAAGATTTTGATTTCTTCCACTTAAAATAAAATAAACTATTGACGTCTGCATAGACAATACAATTTAAGAAACCAGCTACACATCTTGAAAATTAACTTATTTTTACCAGCTTTCATCATCACACAAAAGTGAGTTTCCTGACACCTAAAGTTAAAGCTTTGTCAAAATCCTTCTACATCAGCATACAGGAAGTTCCCGTTAGGCTTGCAGATCGAGATGTTTTTGGAAGAAATGAGAGCCAGGTCAGGTGATCGACGCTTCATACGGTTGAAAGCAGTCGTCCACCACACCCTTTAAAAACAGGATGAAACAGGGCAGAAAGTGGCACTGAAGTTGAAGTGAAATACACCCTAAAAATGAGTAACAGGATGGATTTAGAGAAACAGAAGATAATAAGCAGGGATCTAATGGAGGACTAGGGAAAAAAGCTGACAAATAATTAGATACATCAGTAAAAGGCTGGTAACAAAAGAGCTACAACTATGACAAATTCTGCATTTATTTTACAACTTTAATTTTATACAAGGTATCAGAAAACTTATACGATGTTGGCAGAGGAGGATTTCATATTTGTCTGAACAAGGACTGCAACTAATAAAATATTAATTGTGGATATTGTTACATTCAAAATTAATGGCTCATTTTTTCCCCCCCATTTACCTAAAAAAAAAATTTGTGCATTTTAGGATTTACTGAAAGGAAATATTATAAACAACCTTATATGAATTAAATGGACAATAAAGTATCCCTTTTTATTATAAATGGATAAGCAACAATTATCCTAACTGCTGTGGGTATAAAATATTATAAGAGACAATTACAGTCGTGATACTGTTATGATTAACATTGAATATTTTGATTTTGATACATAGACAGATTCAAACACCAGAAAAGTAAGTAGTAATTTTCAAGAGGTTGTCGCACAGAACATTATAGCTTTTTGATGTCCTAGACATGCCAACCTTTCAGGCACTTTGTTCTTCTATTTTCCATCATACCCAATATTATACATTGTAAACCAAAGCAAAATGTGTCACTACCTTATTTCATCATGCAGAAGTATTAGTGTCTGTACAAAGACTTTCTGTACATTATACATTTGATGAACAAATGTATAATCCAAACTCTAAAGTACAACTATATCACTTTTAGGTGTAAGAAAGAAAAATATGCACTTTTAATTTAACCGGGGGGTGGAAAAAAAAAAAAAAAAAAAAAAAAAAAAAAAAAGGCACACAATGCAACCAGAAGCCCGTCAAAGATTAAACAAAGTGCACTGAATGCTCAAGTGCATTCCAGCCCATTGTCTGAGCAGCCCGTGTCCCTCTGATGCTGTAAAGTAATGAGACGTGCAGGCTGTGAAAGTGAGTAAGCTGCTCGACCCCCACTGTGGATCAGGACACTGCAGCTCCAGCAGGTGGACTGGACAACAATACAGTTCTGAAGGAAGCTGGAAACGTCAGAGCGGGACAGGACACGTTCAACGTGCAGACAGAAACAGCACACGGTCTTTAATCTACAGAGACCCAGATCTGAAAAATCAGTGTCGCACCAATAGATTTAGGGAACTGCGGGCGGAGGTGCTTTACAACAATGGGTAAAACAGGGTGGTTTAATCGTGGTGTACTGTTGCAGGAAGAGGATGCGGTCGCTTGTTAAATCATGAGCCAGACAGTTTACATGCGAGGCCTGACAGATTTAAATCCCCATCAGGGGATTCTTGGTGATGGACTTTATTTCTAAGGAAGGCATGATTACATAAGGTGGTTTGAATTGGAATTGTATTTATTAGAGAAGATTAAAACCCTACAGGATAGATTTGCACTACCTCCATGTGAGCAATAAACTCCACCATCCTTCTCAAAGAGTAAGGACATCTTTGAACATTACATTAAGAGTAAAACAATCTTCTTTGAACTCTGCCCCCATTCCTTTTGAGACCTTCTAAAATAAGGTAGTCTTTTAGAAGGTGCCCTAAAAGTTAAACTTGGATTTTTAAAAGCTGATATTATGCAATTAAGCATAAAAACTAAGAAATTGGATTATTTTAATTGCTGTATGAAACTAAAAATATGCAGTCACCAACAACAGTTCTTTACATGCACATTGTTAGAGCTCAGGGTTTAGGGGTGTAAGATTTAAAGCAGAAATGAGAATAATCATAGCTACCACTTATATTACAGAGCATGCACCATTTATTTCTCCATTTTCTATGTTGGAAAATCAGTATCAGTAAAGTGCAAAACAATGATTTTTATTTTAGATAGGGCTGTCTTGTATTTGAATTGTTCTTGTAAATGAATTGACAAAGTTAAAAAAGAAAAAATATAAATATATTTTAGAAAAACATCTATAGAGAGACTGCTAAATTTAAATTCTAAATATGAACACCACAGGTGCTGCAGAGAGCTGCTGTGGGTTATTCAAAGTTCTCCAAACCTGTCATGCCACAGCTTTGTTGCTAAATGCAAAACAAGTAATAGTTTAAATAGATCATGAATTCAGGTTAGACACACACACGCAGTGCCAGTCAGAAGTTTGCGTACATTCATCATGACCATGAAGATCAATAATCTTTTGTTTTAATTATGTGCTTAAACCTTTTATGGTTTTGGTATGTAACAAACGTCTTATGAATTTGTAAGAATCGAAAATCTACTGACAAACACCTGCTTTTTTTTTGTTTTTTTTTTTTTAAAAAGCTCCCTTCCTTTTGTACTCACATGGGCTAGCTTCATACCTTTTACGGTTAGCTGAGACAGTGCAGGAGCTGTGTGCCCACAGATATAAAAAGAATGTTTGGAGGAGTCAAGAGGAGGTTTTCAGATCTACAATGTTAGATATAATAATGGCTGGATTATGCTGAGAGTTTGTTTTGGTTCTAGTGTTACTGCTACATTGCACCAAGTGGGAGGATTGACAAAGAACTAGATATTTAAAACTATAATGCATGGAAATTGAAATATAAAAGCCTACCAAACACTGCAGGCAAGCAATAATGTAATGAGGGTTGGGACTTAATGTATTCTGAAGCCCTAAATCCTCCGACACTCAAAAAATGGATGGAAATAATAATTAAAAGCCCAGAATGAATATGGCATTTGTGCCCATGATGAGTGTAAGTAAAAGAAAAAGAAAACACCATAAAGTTCTTTATTGAACTGAACCAACTTTTTTCAGAGGAGTGGCTTAAGCAGAAGTCCATGCAGCATCATTGGACTCTTCCACAACCTTTAATTAAGGTCAACAAGCATCCTGTACGGTCAACCAATGACAGCAACAGACTGAGACAAACATAATAATTTTTTATACCATCCTGGTTTTTTAAAGAGGATTAACTTTTGAAAGAATCAAACAATAAAATGGATTCCCTCCCCACAATTTTACATGTTATCTTATTAAGCTAAAAAGTTCCTGGTCACAAATTAAATATATGGATTAAAAGGATTTATTAAAAAAAAACAAAAAAACAAGCAGTAGTCAAGAAACTATGGCACAGAGGTGACAAAAGAAGACTACAAATGGGTTTTGAAAGCCTGTATTAAAGGCCTCCTCCTGACCCCGTCTGCCAACTCCTTCAGTCCACAAATTAGACGTCTCTGAGGGCTGGTGAACCCATTTCAGAGGGGGAAAATAAGCTACACAGGCTCAGCCCTGTTTATGCAGCAATGGTAATGTGTTTCAGATTACAGCTGGTTGGGTTGTATGGAAATTCCTGTGGTGAGACTGGACTTTTCAGTGCTGGATTGCAGGGGAGCAAGCATTTCTCAGAGAGCCTTCTATGAATCCAGTCAGCTTCAGGAGAGCCTCTCATCCTTCAATGTTAGCAGTGAGACCACTAGCAGTGAGAGACACTGGGGGAAGCAGTAAAAGATTATTTCGGTAAATCTAAAAGAGGTCATACTCTCCTGGAACCAAGAGGTTACTTTCACAGAAGTTACCAACCACTCAGAATCAACTCTAGATCCACTATCTTTATGTTTATGAAAGTAATTAGACCTCGTACTTTATTGCTGTGGATTTTGAACAGAGTACAGAGTAACTGAGAGAACAGTCTCTATCTTAGCAATTGTCTATAAATATTCTCCTCCAGTCAGTGACCACTGCAAAGAAAAAGAATCGTAATAAGCAGGTTGGGAATAAATATTCTTAGAGACATCTGCTGCGTATGTGTTGCAGGGAGCAAGCACTTTGGTGTATTGTGCATGGGATAACAAATGCATAAAGAGAAACTCAGAAAAAAAAAAAGAGCTAGCTCAATATCTTACAAGATGTCAACATTTGTAATATAAAAAAGGGTTGTAAACAGGAACAGAGGCTCATTTATTGATCTGTATCCGACAAAGGAGAAGGAGACCTTTAACCCAATCTCCAGGACAATCCTTATTTTACAAGTCTGGCTCAAACCCTTTGTTTACTTTGCGAGATAAAGAGGCAACACAGCCTCATTATGCACTACACTTATAGTCCCGTGCAAGGTAAAGAAGAGAATTCCTGCTTTTTTAACACCCACATGAAAGCAATTTGTTGGTTCATTTTAAAGTTAAATCAAGGAGCTACTAGAAACAGAGAGCAAACATTAATTTGGTTAAGTCAGAACTGTGATTTATTCAAATTATATGAGATGTAAAATCAATGCTAGTACTAAAACGCACTGTTGTGCCAAACTGTACAAAACAATTATAGACAAGTCAGAAAGAGGCTGCAGGAAACAATGAAGGGAAGGGAAATGCCAGCTTTCCTGCTCTGCTCCGTATTAGCCAAGGCATCCTGGTCAAAGTCTCTTTACTCCTTGTAGATGAGTACAAGGGTCAAATCACTCAGAGTCCTTCAGTAGCTACATTAAAAACCTGAAGGCAACAGCTTTTAGAGTCGCCCACTGGGGGTGGAAATAACATAAACACCATCTAAAGTTTATAGAGCAAAGAATGTATTGCCTCAGGTTGAAAATAATTTAACAAGCAGAGCTGAAACCACATCAGTGCAATTTAGGAACACTAATTCAAAGATCAAAACAAAGCTTTGCAGTTTTGCTTCTTTTAACGTTTTTAGCATGAGTGAAAAACATACCAAACATATTAGAATCTCAAATTTTGGAAAGGCTGCTACTTTGGAAAAAGAAAAGTCCTACCATATTAATTTAAGGAAAACATGCAGCAGTTTTCTTTTTCCACTGGGCTGCAGGAATCAGACTAAACAATGCTGCCTTATAAAGACATTTCAGATGTCGGGCATAATGTCAGATCTCCAGGACGCTGAGAACATTTACTTAATGCTGTTATTCTTTCAAGTTTTATTTAATCACTTTCTTTTTTTTTTTTGGTCTTTTTTCCAAATTTAGCAGGTGGTAAAGGTTATTTTCCAAAGTTTTAATATTGTACAAAGAGGTTTAGTTTGAATTTTGTTTCTCACAGACCAGGGTTTCCCCCAGTGTATTATAAGCCTGGCAGCCCGCCATGCTTTACTAGCCCCGCCGCCGTTGCTTGTTTACTTTTCTAGGAAAATAAAATTTAAAAAACTTTTTTTTTTTAAGCCAGGCTGCAAGCGTCTGTTTATCTCTTACCATTTCACTAGCAGAGCAGATTTATTCCTAAAGGATAGGTTTATAATAGATAGATTTATAGTTTATGCATTTAAAGCCGACAGCGCGAGAACTAATCATTCAGCGGGCGCCCCTGCGCTTTGCCTCGCGCGCCGCCGCTGCTTTACCTCAGCGGGATCGCGCGCGCCTCCTTTCACTCAAACTGGACTCAGGCTGACCTGTATGGATATTTACATCAACTTACTGTGAGGAATTATGATCCTTTGGAGAACTCTAGGTAAGAGTTTAAAACCCACCGTTAGCTCTGGTTGCGCAGCTCAATGTGAACCGCAGGAATAACTTGTAGTGAATTCAGAGACGCGTTGTGGAGCGGTGAGAATGATTAATCTTTGTGAACGAACAACTATATGCGGCGTTTCCATCTCAACACGCTGCCCAGCGTGTGGCTCTGTGTCCGTCTTCCCTGTAAAGTTTATGTCTGTGGTCCCGGTTGGCCGGAGCGTTTGTGGATAACGAGCAGCGCTAACCTCATCATGCATGTTCAGCCTGGTGAGGAGCTTTCGCGCTCTCCTCGGAGTCACGCATCACGCTGATTTTATATTATTTTATTATTATTTTTAGTATTATTTTTCCAGTTACACGATGCATCAAACCATATCAAATGCGTTGTCTACTTAGAGTTAATGCGCGCGGCCGCACGGAGATCTGAGAAACTCGTCCCATAAACTCGACCAACCAGAATAGTTTCTGTGACACTTAAAAACTCAATAGACAAGAAATGGAAGAGCTTCTAAAGCCACATTAGCAGCATTGAATTAAATCTCCCGTTTGTTGCGCATCTCTGCGTAGTGCAGCAGATTACCTCATCATGCAGGGCCGGTTCAAGGCTGTATGAGGCCTTGAGCAGAATTTGACTGAGGGGCCCCTTTTGTTGCTAAAAATATCAGCACCTCTAACAGCTTCTGTGTTAGATTTAGTGAAATATGGGAGAAGGGAGTAGTTTAATTGTTCAGCCTAAAAAACAATAAGTTATAATGGCAGTTTACTAATTTGTATTTGTAAATTCAAAGATTAAACTCACAGCATCAGATTGTTGCTATGGTAACAAAATCTAACTATGAATATTGTTCTTTGAAGTTTTACAAAGTAAACTTGCCAGCTCCTTAAAATCTTGCATTTAAATGTTAAACAATTTAAAGTCATTTAATTTATGTATGCCTAAACAATTGAATCAAATTTAACAGCATTTATCATCTCAATAAACAAACGTTACATTTGTGTATCTGTGGTCTGTTTTAAAATATTAGCCTTTATGGGGCCCTTGAAGCCCTTGGGGGCCTGATGGAGCCACCGACTTACTTTGGATTAAACAGAAGTGCAAATTTATTGTTTTTAGACTAATTGCGAATTTAAATAGCATTTCACTGGAGATCTTTTCCCGTAACATATAATTACACAGTAATACTTTTACATTTCCTGTCAACTTAACATCTTTTAATACAAAACACGGTGGACCGCCTCGACCACTGGGCTTAGCAAGTTTTCTGGGGGAAACCCTGCAGACTATACTACCCTCAATCAGTAGGAAATTGCTCAGTATCATAAAGGTTGTCTTGGTAGTTATTTTATCTGTATTAACCTAAAAATGTTATGAAACATTAAGCAGGTAGGTGTGTGTGCCTGTCTTAGGTTGCCTTTTTTTTCCCGTCACTCTTAGCATAAAACCACGGTCTTTGGCGTAAACATTTATAGTTGGATGCCAAGTTTTATAGCGTCTTGCAAAACTATTCATACACTATGAACCCATTTATGATCTGTCGAATTACAACCACAAACTTCAAGTCTTTTTATTTAGTTTTTTATGAATTGTGAAGCTCCCACTTCACAGTGATGAATTGTGCACTGGGAGCAAAATGATACAAAATTATGGTTTTCCAAGTTATGACAAAAATCTGAAGTGTGTTGTGCATACTTTGTTGAACTAGCTTTTGTTGCAAGTTTAGCTGCAAGCCTGTTAGGGTACGTTTCGACGAGCTTTGCACATTGTACAGACTGACATTTCTGCCCGTTTCTTCTTTACACAATAGCTCAATTTCAGTGGCTATGGACATCAGTTTTAGTCTCAACTGGATGTAGCACCTTAATATTGACAGAGCTGTTCTAGCACATGATTTGCTTTGATTTAAAGCATTCCACTGCAACTCTCTAGGTCGATGTTTAGAGGCCTTTTTCCTGCTGGAAGGTGAATATCATGCACCCCGACGGGTTTTCTTCTGGGACTATTTAGCTCCATGTAACTTGCCAAAAACCAGCTTTCTTGTCTCTGCTGAAGAATAGCAACACCCTAACATGATGGTGCTGCTACAGTGTTTCACCATGTCTTCAGGGTAACATGCAGAGTCAGTTTTCCAACTAACAGCATTTTCCAAAAAAGCTCAATTTTAGCCTCACCTGACCAAAGCACCTTCTTACACATTTTCTAACCTATGCAGGCAACAGGTAGCATTACATTTTATTCAGGGGTCTCAACATAAAAAAGGCTGAGTGCACATGCATTTGACGTTATAATTTTGAAAAATTTGCTTGTATATGCTACTTTTTTGTTGGTTCATCATGTTAAATAAAAATAATTTAGAAACATTTGTGGTTATATCAGGACAAAATGTGAAAACAAAAAAAAAATCATGTGAATACTTTTGCAAGGCACTGTATCAACTGAAACTTCCCAAGACGCCACAAGAATGTGAACTTCTATCTTGGCATCTCCACAAATGGACTGGGCATCTGATTGGGCTCTATTTTGAGGAGAGCAGAACAGGCTGCAGAGGTCAACTTCAAGTCAAACAAACCAAATGTCAGCTTAAACAACGATGTCTCACCATGAGTCGTTTTTTCCATATCAGGGCTTAATTGTTGCCACAAGGGAATGTGATTACCCGACATGCCAGGACTTTAACAGTAGAAATCCCCCATAATGAAGGGAAAAAATGTCCCAATATGAGGGATTGCCAACTTCAAAGACAGTCTTACAACTGTAGGAGATATGTTTTAAACAAACTACTTGGTAGAGAGGGCCGAAGTTGGCTGTACAGCAGCAGGTCCTTTGAAGCCAAAATACACAGGGCAGATGTGCTCCAGACCAAGTTATTTTGGAAAACTGCAGCGAATCAAACAGAGAACATTAGATGCTGTCTTGATCCATCCCTTAAGTGGTCCACTCCCACTCCAACAAACACACTTACATTTCCCTGCGTGAATGCACACACTCTGAGACTAAGGGGGAAGGTGGGAGAGAGCAAAAAGGAAGCGCTCCTGGCCGGTCACACCCTCTACAAATAACAATCTGCACACGCCACCTCCGGACTGCACAGTCTGGCTGGAGGGAAAACAAACAGACAGAAAATGGGACATAGTTGGAAAAATGATGCCTGGTGCCATCTGGTAGCTTTCAGGTCTCACAGCCCGACTGCTAAAGCTACTGTTCACACCACAGACGCTGATCTAATTTAAAAAGCATGGCTGTAAAAACACTGGTAACCAGAGCGGCTGTGTCCTCCAGAAAAACCCCTTCGCTTCTATACCAGCACTCTTTACCGGAGGCATCTGGAGTTTCACTGCTTGAAATTAGCTAAAAGAGAAAACATTCACCGACTGAAACATCTCAACACAACTCGGTGAATATTTTTCTGCTTGAGATTTTTACTGCTAATCAGGAGCAATTCATCTTTACACTACAAAGCTTCATACCTAAAAGTTCACACTAGACTCACAATGCTAGGTGCCCAGTTCATCACTCCTGCGAGCTGCAATTTGTTCACTCCAAACATTACACTGTCCATTATGGGCCAGCATCTCGACTTTGAATCCATGTGGACCGAGGACGTTGTTCCAGAACGACTGTGATTTATTCAGATGCAACTTTGCAAACCTGAGCTGTGCCGTCTTATTCTTTATATACTTTTAAATCAGTCATACTTGTTCAGTCTCTAAATGTCAGTTTAATTACACTTTTAACTTATAAGCACCTTTCAAAAGACCCAAGGGCACTTGAGAGAAAACAATAAAGAGAATAATAATTTACTGAAACAATTAAAGTGCAAAAATATCAATTAACTGCATGCTTTACCTCCCATGACAGCCAGGTGTCTGGTAGTTAACGCGACAACTGGTCCCTACAGAGTCTATAACAGATGAGTCACCTGCAGGCCATGTTCTAACAATAGCACTCATCACCACGGAGCGCCGTGGAAAAGACTATGTTATTTAGTTCTGCTGCTAATCTTTTCTGGACTTAAAGTGGGATGTTTCATATTAGAAGTCGAAACAGACAATATCACAACTGCTGAGAATAACATTCCAAAGATATCTTAATCCACCTGCATTTGTTGTAAGCTTTCTACAAAAGCTCCTAAATGCTTTTCACTCGATCGTCCCATCAGGGAACAGACTGCTTACAAGCTAAGACTTAAAGTAAACATGCAAACTGTATTAAAATGATAAGGAAGGGGTGTTAAGTGTGCTGGACTTTTCTGGCGGCGTTATAGCAAATCGATGCTCCAGCACCCAAACATTAAAGAACGTCAGACATCTGATGACGTTTGCAAACCCAAGAAAAATAATTAATTTTCTAGTCTTTTCTAATCTTCATCCCATGAGCAGATCAATAAAATATACATATATATATATATATATATATATATATATATATATATATATATATATATATTCTAAAATATGACTTCATGCCACTATTGTATGGTGTTAAGAACAACATTTGCTCTACTTAATTTACCTCATGAAATAAAAATGCCTATGATATAATTGGAACTTTTTTTTTTGGAGCAGTGTTGCTTTTATGATGGCTTAATCTGGAAGTATTAGTGTACCTTGGAAGAAAAAAAAACAATGAAAAAGTTTTATTAGCTTCTAACCTTTTATAAGATTAAAGTCGAAAATATGAGGAAACAAAGTCCAAATTCCATCTCCAAGCTTCGCCTCTGTCAGTCTGCTCCAGGGCAGCTACATTGTAATTTATAACAGGTAAAAAAAATAAATAATGATGGAGTGCAAAGAGCTTTGGAGTCCTCAGCCTTGATAAAGCTGGAAACAAACGCAGGCAATTCACCATTTTGCACAGACTGGACAAATGTTTCAGTTTGTAGGTGTTCAAACCTAGCAGCCACAAACTTCAAAAGACTCGCAGCTGTAATTGAAGTGGAATGAAGTTCTACATATTATTGAACAATGGGGGCTGAATAATAATTAAAAAAAAAACATATGCCACATTTTTCAGATTTTATTTAATAACTGAAACTTGTGATGGCCTATCAAGCATAATTCCAAAATAGTATACCAAAGTTTGCTGAAATCAAACAAAATGAAAGCACTGTGCATGCTGATATAGAAGCAAAAACATGTTTTCACATCATAAATGTAATATATAGCGTTGAGTAGAGCTTACATTTCGGAATGAAACAATGTCGTCGGTGAACACCAGAGAAACTCAGCTCATCCTGTTACTTAACGCTCTCTACTTGAGACTGAACGAAAGATCTGCACTGTGTTTTTCTGGGACATACTTTAGACACTTCATGCAGTAAGAGACTTATTTTCTTTCGAAATGAGGCCTGGGTGGGTGTGGGAGAAGGAAGAGATGGAGTTTTGCTGTAGCGCACATGCAGAAACTGTCATCTTTGAATGAATGAAAATATTTTCAAACTGTTGAAGAAATGTTTCTACTCCTTTTGTCCAAGACAAACCTGTTCAGCAACAATGTGCGTTCTTGACATTGCAGTTTAAAGGGCTAGACAAAATAATAATAATAATTTAAAAAAAAAACTTAATACCAAATCCTTAATGTGCTGGTAGAATGGTAAGAGGACATCAATAAATGACCGCAGTTACAAACACAGCACTAAAGGAACACTGTAGTGAAACTGCACGGTGACACAAATATCAAGATATGTCAATGAGAGTAGCTGTTCGGGTAAATTAGTGAACTTCAATTCGTACAACGAGAAACAGAAATAACCTCTCGGTTTACGGTCCAGAGCTGCTGAATTAGACACTAAAAGCTCTAACCGACACTGGGGATCAGTTTGCACTTTCATCACAGATGGCAGAGGTGAGCTGTAGGAGCCGCTGCCCCACCTGAACAGCGTAATGTTACATCTTCGCATGCCTGACATCATGCTTTCACAAACCGGCTGACGGAGAGAGCCTGAATAGACTGGGTGGAGTCGCACATTTTTCAAAAAGGAGTCACCTGTTCGGTTTGAAAACTAAAGGAAACGCGAGCCGTGGCTCCAAAACTATACAATGAATACAATTAAGATCAAACAAAACAAAACAAAAACGGATTGTAAAACAATGACAATAGTTACTGTTTCTAAGAGAAACTGCATACACGTCAACTATTAGCACCTGTTGATGCACCGTCTAACCTCACCTATAATCCACATCAGGCCAAAAAATTGATTAAATGCTTACATTTTCTAAGTGCGAGTCCTTATGAGTTACCACAGCGGGGTTCTAAAGGTGAGTGACCGCTTACCTGAGTTTTAAGTTGGCCATGAATTCCTCCATCGACACGTTGTCTAACAGCACAAAATCTGCCTTCCCAAACTCCAAGCTTTCGTGCTCTGCCATGCTGTCGCCGTGTTGTTTTTACTGAAACAAGTAGCGAAAAAAAATATTTGAACAACTTGTTGTAAAGTGCCTAGAAAAAGGTGAACATTGGCGGTCTTCGTTGAGCTCCTCCTCAGAGAACGCTTCGTATTTTGATTTGTTTGGCAAGTCAAACTCTATGTCCACTCATGATAAATTAAGCTAGAACATATCTTTAAAAGCCTCTCCTGTTTGCAAAACCTTGTTCTCCTTTAGCAGCTCTGTTTATCCACAAGGAAAAAAACCCTCATATCCATACAAAGTTCCCTGCTCTTTCCTGAAATCGTCCCGTTACAGCGTGCGCGAGCTTCAGTCGTTTTCACCCCCGCTTTACTTCACGCTGCGTAGATCTACCAAAACAGACGCAGCACGAACGTCCGGGTCCCACGTCAATGTGGCCGCCATATTATGACGGGCAAAATCAACAGCGCAGCGCAAGACAGTTCTGTTACCTTTTGGGAACCTTTTCTACATTTCCTCAGAATGATTGGTTATGGTCTTTGCTGTATTAGGGTTTATTTGTAGTGTTTCAAAGTGTTTGAATACTTCTCCTCACCAGCAAATCTTCATTATGGGATCCCTCTGATTGTTCAATGACCAGACAAATTACCAAATTTAAAGAAAACCCTATTGGACAACCAAACTTTATTTCAGGTTAATCAGATTCACAAATATTGTGTGCTCAAGAAGATGGTGAAATGAAATCAAAAGGTCACCGAGGATAAGCTACAAGGTAGTGTAATAGAGCGGAATTCCAAGCGTGGTTGTTTCATATTATTTGTGTAATATGTATTTTGCAGTTGCAAACCTTTGTTCTTTATCTGAATTGTCACTAGTTCTGAACTGAAAATTACAGAAGGTCAGTTGAATGTATGTGTGAGTGTTTCTCTTATGGCAACGATCACTCATTCAGATTTATTAGATTTAAGTTTTCAAACACAAGTGTATCAATTACCAAGGTCAATTTGCCACGTTCAATGTGGCAGACGAGTGGACCGGTATGGGCTGGAAAGTCAATATTGCGTCTATTCCTCAATGTCTGTGTACGTATCACCCGCCCCGCCCCTCAGCCAATAGGATTACAGCCTTATTGAAGGCGCCCCGCCCACACAAGTGCAGAGGTGTTTGGGTAGACTTGGGCCCAGACTGGGCATTGTGTCAGCCTGAAAACATCGCAAGTATTCCCAAAGACCACTACTCCACAGCAATGACGAAGCCTGCACAAAAAGCAGAGGGAAAACCGCATTATTATTTTTATTTTATGATGTTCTCTGTTACCATAAAAGGAAGAGAAGTGGAGTTCATCAAAAGACGTATGACTGAGTAATAAATTGATGTGTATTGGAAGATATTTACCTCAATCTGAACCAGTCCTTCTTCAAAATTATATAAAGCTGATATTCCAATGTTTGAATTGGGCCTCTTGTTTAAGGTGAAAGGAACTAGGCTCACAGTGATTTTAGTGTCCCACCTGGTGTAAAATGCATGCAAGTTCACGTCTAGGCGATACAAGGTACAATGTGCTTTACAGAAAAGTTAATAAAGGTAAGGTAAAGACAGCTGCAATAAAAATCAAGATATAAGTTTATTTAAAAAAACACAAATGTTTATGGATCACTTATTAAAAAAATGTAAATTCCTATCGTTTCCTCTTGTTTCACTCTGTCACTCCCTGCAACACAAGATAAACAATATCTCCATAATCCACCTTTACCCAGACTGATCTTAAACTCTATATCAGTACCTTTGTGACATATTTTCCATATTAGTTTCCATTTGGCCTCCCAAGGGAATTCCTTTATCCACACTAATTGTATACAAATTAAATTGTAACTCCTCTGCACACAAAACAAAATGTTATTATCGCTGGTCTCCATATCCTATTTTTAGATCTTGATTCCATTATTTGTTTGTTTAAATTACACATAAGTACTGTTTCTGGTACTGAATTCTCAAATTTCCCAAAGATTTTTATATCTATATCTATATTTTTAAACCTAGAAAGCACAAAATGAAAAGACAATGCACATCAAATTTAATAACACATATTAAAAATTTTGAAAAATAAAACATTAGGTGATTATTTTCTTACCTCTTTTCAGCTTATTAAAAATAAAACACAGCCATAGTTTTTTAGTGCTTTACGTGTTGGAGGGAAAAATAGACAAAATTAGACACATCTTGCAATTCTTATAGAAATCCACTGAG